>NC_143160.1:21956330-22088708 GCF_041381405.1 Jatropha curcas | reverse complement strand
TGGTGTTAGGATTAAAATGAGTAACGAGCCAAGACAAGAAACCATAGTCAGGTTTTAAATCTTTGAAATATTTCAGCCAAACGAGTTGGTTCATAAGAGGGACTTGCCATAAGTCGTCAGGAATGGATTGGACGAAAGATGAGACTTGGTTTCTGAAGGCCATGAAAAAGGATTATCTAAGAAACTGATCTGCTTTGAATGCTGGATGTGAAGGAGATGTGAAGTGAAACCCCCATTTATAGAAGGGTAAAGGGATCGATGAGCGAAGCATTGTCATTATTCGACTTGATGTCCGTTGTCAAGGGTAGTTGGAAAGGTATTCATGTATGGACTGCTTGGGTGGGTGAGCACTTGAACCCGCATTAATCAATAAGAAGGACGGTTTGTACAATAAGGAGGTTGAATCTTTATGACCGCGTTAATCGCCCTGTCAGGTAAGTACTACGATCCACTGTTATTTAGTAATTGACTTTTGTAGTATTTCGTTTTAAATCCATTATTTTATTCTTTATTTATTTCATTTTATTTCATTTATTCATTTACAATAAATCGGTCCATGCACTGCTAACAAGGTGAACCATTTTTGTGAATAAATGGGACACCGCTATTTTGTACTTTTGTGTGTTTGTATTTTATTTTTGCAAGAATAAGACTTCACAGTTATAAAACATAAACACATACGACAATGTAATAAAAGCAAAATATTATAGAAATATAAATAATATCATGAAAAATAATGATATAACTGTACAGTCATCCTAAAAATAATAAAATAATATAAAACTACTAAAGGTTCAAAATATTCAAAATATTCCAAAATGGCTGAGATGCGGAGCAGGACTACCGCTGCCTACGGCTCGGACCAGCAGCCGCCTGAGGGGGTGGAGACGGTGGAGCATGATCGGAAGAAGAGCCGTCCTCATCCTCCTCGGAGGAGTTGAGCGGGATGCCCTCAACCTCCAGCCTCATCCAAAGCCGGTCTACCTCCGCCTGGAGTCGGCTCACGGCACTAGACTGACGAGACTGATGCCTTCGCAGCCTACCGATCTCCAAGTCCTGTAGAACAAAGACGTGTAAGGAAAGATAAAAAAAATAATAATAAGGAAGAAGCATAAGACACAAGAAGGCTATACTTACTCGCTCATGCCGCTCGGAGTAGAGCCGACCGATGTAGGATTGGACAAACCCGAACCGCTGGCAAATCTCCTGGTACCTCTGGGCCAACACCTGCAAATAAGAAAAATCCATTAAAAGGCTATTCAGGTAAAGTGCTCTTAACTTTGTAAATTCAGTTTATAACTTACATGTGTAGTATGCTCATGGTCCAGCTGCACCGGGGGAGGAGCCTGCCGAAGATCAGCAGGAATGATGATGCCCGATCCCAAGCCTAGACCAGGGTCCAGCACCACCTCCATGCCCGATGGGAACTGAGACGTCACCCAATACTACACCGGCCGGTCCAGCCGGAGCAGCCGCAGCACCCGCCCCAGCCGCTGCCTCCGCCCTGTAGTGAGCCGCAGTCTTATGCGTCTTCCGCTCCTGCATTAAGTTACAGAGGAAGTAATGGTATCAATGATCTGAAACAGTGAAAATAATAATGAAAGTAAATAAGACCGAAGATCAGAAAAGTCACCTGAGTGTACTCGAGAATCTCGGGAAGCCGCGCCTGCATCCGAGAGGAGAAGTAGGTAGAGAAATCACCGACGGATAGAAAATCGTTTGTCGAGAAGCCCCTGTACTCCGCCTCCAGATCCTCCCGAGTCAAGCCCTCTAGGAGACACATGTGACGAGGAGGGGCATGAGGCACCCTCCGCTGTGCTGGAGCTACCGGGGTGTCGTAAACCCTCTCTCTGAGGAAGTACCGATCAGCCCAATACCCCCGCATCAGCAGCCTCGATCGGGTGTGCAACTCAGCCACCTCCCAGCCTGGGTAGGTACTCCAAGCCTCGCAGTCCCATGGAGTCAGGAACAGCTGCAAAAGAATAAGAAATCAGTGATTGTCATGCATAAAAAAAAAAAAAAGAAAGGGAGGGAAAAAGCTAAGCTAAATGTTCAGAGGTTCTTTTTGTACTTACATCGGACAGCTCCCGGTCGTTAAGGAAGCTCCTCCAGTACTCAGGATCCTCGCCACTGGCATAAGTATGATGATAGTGGGCCAGATAACGAGGGATCCTCCTAGACTCGGCAGGAGAGTCACCGCTCGGACCACCCGGATAGATACGGTACTCATATGACCATACCTGCAACAGAGAAAGAAATGGTATCAGTTGGTTGAACGGTTGAGAATGGCAAAGAAGAAACTGAAGAGTGAAAGAATGTTACCTCCAGAGGCCGGATGAACAGCCAGTTTGACTCACCGCTACCACAGGTCCAGACATCCAGACCGTGATAGAGATGAGCCAAAGCTAGCGTGGCCCAGTCGAAAGACCCGACCTGGCTCAAATCCCTCAGACATGCTAGCACCGCCGGGTCTCCCTTATTCTGGGAGGTGCATAGCAGCTGGGATGATATAATGTAGAAGAGGAAGGACCGAGCAGCCTGGTCCCTCTCCTCCCGAGTGTAGGCAGGAGCAGCAGGTCGGGCCTCCACCGGCAACTCCCTCCAAGCCGCCAGCCTAGTCCTAATCCTCTCGGCCCAGAACCGGAAGACCACCTCATAAGACACGCATCCCTGCGCGGTGTACCTAGTCTATGTGGTCACACCGAGCAGAGAGCGGACTAGCTGAGCTCCCAGAGCAGCCGTCTGGTACCGAGCATCCAGCGGGGGAACTGGACCGGTGAAGCGAAGACCGGTGATGGCAGCGTAGTCTACGGGCGTCAGGGTCATCTCGCCAAACCCGAAGACGAATGTGTGCGTACAGCCGTTCCACCGCTCCATCAATGCATATCGCATAGCGGGTGGAAAACGAGAAGGTGTGCGGCGTAATCCTGCAGCATAATCCCCGAAGCCTACAGCGACGACCCGAGCTCACATGGGCGGGTCCAGCAAATCCCAGAAAGCGGAGGCATCAGTGGCTGATCCACCCGAGCGGGCCTTGCCCAGATCAACCTGTAAGAAAAATTTCCAATTTCAAAAAACATGGTACTAACAGTTATTCATTTTCTTCTATGGCAAGAAAAATAAAAATCCAAATCTCGGTTTGAACCGTAGCTGCGTCACGCAACTACACAGCCGCGTCACGCGTCTACACAGTTACGTCACGCAACTTTGCCCAAGTTGCGCACCTTGAAGCACAGCTGCATCGCGCACCTCAGCACCTGCGCCACGCCACTCTACAGCTGCGTCATGCAACTGTTTGAAGTTTGTTGCCCTAAGAACAGATGCGCCACGCAACTACGCAGCTGCACCACGCATCTCGACAGTTGCGTCACGCAACTGCTCAAGGCTCTGCCTCGTTGACGAACAGTCGCGTCACGCAACTATTCTTCCAAAGAACAGCTGCGTGACGCAACTGTCGAAGGTACGCAGTGCTTTAATTTATGCCTAATTTCACTATATTTGTGTTGTTCTCATGCAATTTTCAGGGCAAAATCAAGTCGCCTAAAGATACCAACAAGCAAGCATCAATAAATCAAGTTCTAACACAATAAAATGGGATAAAATCCTAAGTTCAAGGCAAGCTAGGGTTTTCTGGCACCTCGAACAGTTGCATCACGCAACTGTTCACACAAGAACAGCTACGTCACGCAACTGTTCACGCAGGAACAGCCGCGCCACGCAACTCCTACCTGCGTGACGCGACTGTTGACGCACGCACAAACTATAAAATCAGTCATATCGCTACAGCTACGGATCAAAAGTGGTAAAATCGAAGAAAATTTTTACTTACCTCAGCCTGAAAGCTGCACATCCAGCTCGTCTCGTATCTCATCGGGAACTCAGTGCCCGGCAGTGGAAGGAGCTACAACGGTCGCGTCCCGGGGGTCAGTGGGTTCCGGCTCACCGGTACCGGCTCGCCGTCGAAGGTCGGAACGTCCGGTAGTGCCCCGAGGGTCTCCATCTCTGGAGTGTAAGCGGAAGCGGGGATTTCTGAGATCTGAGACATCGTTTTCAGTTGAAAAATTCAGAGAGTTTTCAAGTGCTTAGGGTTTGTGAATAAGTGCAAATGAATCGGTTAAGAAAGCAGTTACTTATAGTAAGCGGCTGGGCCCAAGCCCACTTCTCCAAGCCCAAAAAGCAACGAGCCCATTATCTTCTTTCAAGCCCAAAAAGCCCGTGCGGCCCATTTAAAAGCCCACGACAATCCACTTCGGCAATTTGACGTCGATGTGCGGCTCGTACATTTCAGCAATTTTTGTCTACTCACCGCACAGGGGGCAGAAACACCAAATTGCCCAGATTACCTTTAGGTCAGTTTTCTTTCAACCACTATATCATAAAGGGCATACTTGAAAATGCAGATAACAAATTTTTATCTTTTATGCCGAAATTTTTGCTAAAATTTTTGCAAAATGATTAAAATATGCCTACAAAAGGGGATATTTTTTGTCCTAGGCTGGAATTCCGGACTGGGGGCAAAAGTATAACCTTTTGCCTTAATGTGAATCTTTTTTCATAATCAATGCATGGGAACACGTGATGTTCCAATATTTTTCTAACAAAAGGCAAGCTTCGTTTGCACACGGATATTGCTCTTTTTCTTGTGAACAATTTTTCAGGCCAACAGGTGATGGTTTTTCGAAGCCGATAGGTCTTACTGATTAGTGATGGTGCATTGCGAAGATAGTCAGAACAATTTCAAAACAGTGATGATGTATTGCGAAGCTGTTTGAAATCTCTCCCCCAGTCAATGATGATGAATTGCGAAGTTGACCAGGGTAAAACCGACATCTTTCGGGCCGATCAAACCAAGCCTAGAGGATGCCTTTTCTAAACCGGCTGGAGTCGACAAAGCCGATCAAACCGAGCTGAGTAGGTGGCTAGATCAAAGCCCTTCAAGCCGATCAAACCGAGCTTTGAAGACTTTTTCATCAAACCAACATCTTTCGGGCCGATCAAACCGAGCCTCGAGGATGCCTTTTCTAAACCGACTGGAGCCGACAAAGCCGATCAAACCGAGCTGAGCAGGTGGCCAGATCAAAGCCCTTCAAGCCGATCAAATCGAGCTTCGAAGGTATCTTCGTCAAATCAATTTTGTTATTAATCTGACTGGAAGCCGACAAAGCCGATCAAACCGAGCTGAGAAGGTGTCCAGATGATTAATTCAGCATCTTTCCAAGCCGATCAAACCGAGCTTCGGGAGTGATTGCCAGATAGAAGGCGCGTCAATAGACCACTTTTACATTAATTGTTTACACAATTAATGATAAAGTGGGGGGCAAACTGTTGACGCGTAATTTTGTGCCCCCACCTGACCCGGTGATGATAAGAGGATAAGGGATAAGATATCACGATCAACCAGAAGTGTTTGAACCAAAATTTGAATCGAACCGGCCCAAAGGAGTCTGACCCGAGTTAGGGTTGCGTCACGCAGCTATTACCTGCGTGATTGCACTCTTAGTTGCGTCACGCAACTCTAACGAGGCTGACACCTCTGGCGCGCGCCCGTGCAACGGCCTGCACTGTTTGTATGGATACGTGGCAACTGTACGAAAAGTAAGCTGCGTCACGCAGCTTACGGTTGCGTTACGCGGGTATAACCTACGTGACGCGACTATGTTCTGTTGCCCTACCCATATAAATACGACATTTTGTGCTAAAAACGGGACTTTTGACTTTTCTCTCGTTTTTCTCTAAAAATTCTAAGGTTTTAAGCTAAGTTTTCATTAAACGGCTAGGGTTTTCTTCCCCAAGAACTCAAGTGAGTAAACTTGAGGAAGATCAAGCCATTAACAATTTAGTTTTGAAATCAAAAAGCATAAAAAATATAAGAAGAGAAAAAGAGAGAAAGGAAAGAAAGAGAGAAACATTTCGTTCTATGAAAAAAGTGATAACCACACTTCTGGGATTGTGAGACTGTGTTCCTGAGCTAATCAAAGTGTATGCAATCCTCAAATCTGAGGGCTAGGTAACCATTTTAACTTTTCTTTTTCATTTCTAGTCTTTTATTTCTTAAAAATCTTATTTTCATAGTGTTTAGTTGATCTATTATTGGTTAGACATAATTTTGCCCTATTGTTGGACTTTTCTAAGTTGAGTTTAATCATTTTTGACAAAAATAACACGTAAAAAGAGTAGTTTGAAAGGTAGTTGCGGACCAGAGCAGTCGCGTCACGCAGCTACTACCTGCGTGACGCGACTGTTCATGTCCAAAAGCCCTTAACCTGGAGTGGACCACCCGCGTGACGCAGCTGTTCGTGTACTCAGTTTCCATTTTATTTTTATATTTGTGTCTAATATTTTGCTTTGAATAAATGATCAATATACCTGAGGATTTTAATAAAGTCATGAACAGTTCCGTCACGTAGCTAGGAGTTCCGTCACGCGACTGTTCTTCCTAGAACAACTGCGTGACGCAACTGTTCCAATTTCCAGGAAAATAACCAAAGTTCCGTCACGCGACTGTTCTTCATAGAACAATTGCGTGACGCAACTGTTCTAAGTTCCAGAATAAAGGACAAGAGCTCCGTCATGCGACTGTTCTTCATAAAACAGCTGCGTGACGCGACTGTCTTCAAGTTCCAGAACACTTTTCTTATTTTGTCTTAATTTCATGTCATTAAGTAGATTTTTAATCTTAATCCGGAAAATGATCAATAATGGGCAAATTAAGTCTTAATCAAACCAAATCGATTAATTCATTGTGATTACAAGATTTTGGGATTTGTTATTTATTGTTTACTATTGATTATATTATTAAACTCGGTTTGTGGCCCGCCTTTAACCATAAGGCAAGAGCGGGTCTTTTAATTATTCTTACTATATATTGTTGATGAATGGTGGATGTGATGATTAATTTATGATGAATGCAATGAATGAACCTATTTGGGACGGTTAATTAATTTTCCATATAGGAACTCGATTTGATTTATTCGGGTTGGGTTTGTATAAATAAATTGGGTTTTTCTAAAATAAAATCAATTAGAAATCGTAGGTTAAAAGAGGCCAGTTTTCCGGGCGTCGACTTCCAACGGGCCGACGTACCCAATTCCCTTACCCAGAACCTCATTGGTTCGCCTGACCAGTTTTTCTAAATAATTTGGCCTTGAATAAAAATGGGTTAAATGGAGTCATTTAATAAAATAAAAACGGTCCCATTGCCGAAAAAATGGGTGGCGACTCAAAATATTTTATAAGACCGATTTATCGGCATCGCATATCCAAAAAGATTTTTTTATCACCTTTTTCCAAAACAATAATACAATAATAAAAAAGATGTTTTTCGAGATCCTTCCGGGGTTTTTGGGATCTCCTTTTGGGACGAAAACAGTTTGAGGTGGGATTTTCAATGAAACCTTAAAGTTTTTGGAGATTAAAAATGAATGAATCACCACTAAAATCAACGAGAAACACAAGTTTTCTTTGATCTTTGAGTTGAGTTTTGAAAATGCAATAGTTTCTTCAAGGTTTCCAAAAATCCTCCCTTAAGTAATAATCCCAATGCCTATTTATAGGCAAATGGGTTATTGTGGCCCCATTTTAAGGCTTACGTGGCAAAATGCCACTAGTGGGCCCTAATAGGGTCGAGCCCATTTTTACCAAATCGGACCGGGTGGCACGCAAAATGAGATGGTGCATCGGGAAGCGCTCCGAATGGGCCTTACGCACTTCTGAAGTCTGATTTCATCGCGAAATGCCTAGTATCCTGAAAAAGCAAAAGTGGTTAAACATGAGTATAACCTTAGCCACGGACCATTGGTACAAAAATCGGGATGATCAGAAATCCTAACCCAAACTTATGTGAAAATTGTTTGTCAACATTAGGCCTTTAGCGTCAAAATTTGAGCATCTACAAAACCCACACTTTAAAGCCTAAAGCCAAATCCAATTTGGCTCTCGACCCTCAATTTTTAGGTGACCCGTTTGACGAGGTGATGGTGGTAGCAACCAAAAGGAAATTCTCTTCTTCAAGGAAATTAATTTGTTTCTGTCAATTTTCAGGTAAAATGTTTGATTTATTTGTTTTTCTCTTTAAGGAAACTGATCTTGAATCTTGAAAGAGGTGAGATAAGGAGAATGAGAGATAGATTGAGAATAGGTATACCAAGGGTAGTTGTGTAATTAAATTTATTTCTCTCAACTCTTAATTGCATTTTGTACCTTAATAAATAGAAAACAACATAAAAATTTGACGGAAGTACTAACTAGTGTAACGTAAATGATATGTAGGGATGTTTTAATGTACTTAAAAAAAAATAAGGACCGACTAATGAATTATGGCATTATTTAGAGACGTAATAATAATTATCCCTATTAAAATAATTAAACTGTTTAAAATAGTGAAACTAAAAATGAACCTAAACATTTTAACCAAGTATGTTGTTATAAGAGAATTAAAATTGAAAACTTAAAAAGAAATCACAATCAAAAGTAATAAGAGATCAATTACCAAAAATCACTTGTTGAGTATCAAATGTAAAAATATTCTGGGGAATTTTGTATTTTAATTCCTAATTTTTTTATGATTGGTTGAGACACATGTCAATAATCAACTGAATTCTAAAAGATTAATAAACCCTAGCAGAGAAATCTCTTTTTTTTTTCAATTTTGTGTTTTTTACTATAGTTTTTACTTTTAGATTGTCCTTTATTTCTCTCTTCTAAGGATTCATTAAGGATATAATGTCATTATCAAAAAACTCTCACCTCAACCCAATTTCAATGACAAAATGGCTTGAATATGGACGAAGGCAAACGTTAGGGAGGTGATAAATATTTGTATAAAATATAGGGACTACTTAGATAATTATGGAAAATTGACCAAATAATTACTTTTCTAAAAAGAAAAACAAAGAAAAAAAAAATCTCCAAGATACTTAGTAGTAGGATCCATAAAAAAAAAAAAAAAAGGCATCTTCCAAGTCCAACTAAACATGAACATTTTTCGGTTCTTGGAATAAAAATTGTTGGTTTGAAATCGATGGGAATCGAAACTAGAACTATTTGAAATCTGAATCGAAGCCAAAATTGGGAGCTTGTGATCTGGTTTTGATTCCAACTTTTTTGGAATTGTGAATGGGCAATTTGATGAAGAGTTCAAAAGCCTTATTGAACCGATTAGAAACAGTGATTCCAAGAATTTTAAATGTTTTTATAAACGACTAGAACCAGTAGATTCAACCAGTTCCAATAAATATTTAAAAAAAATTGTTAAAACCCCCAAATTAAGCGTCTGAACAACTACAAAAGGTTATAAAACAATTAGTTTTAATGGTATTTGTGGAAGTTAGATTTTTAAATTTACTATAAATACCCATTATTTTAATTCATCCTCACATCGATTATTTCTCTGTACTCTTCAATATCTCCAAGCTCTCCAATTTAAAATTATTGTCCAAATTATTCTTAAATAATCTCTCCAATATCTAATTATTCTCTTTAATATTGTCCAAATTATTCTCAAATAATCTCTCCAATATCTAATTTTTTTATATATGTTCAATTTTTAAAGTTTGCATATTATTATTCTATAATGGCAAGTGAAGGAAATTCAAGTTCCACGAAGGGTAAAAGAAAAGTTGGAGAAACACAAAATCAATCCATCTATGCATATGAACGACACGTTTGGCTTCATTCTTGACCAATTCAATTTGGAGGGAAATCCAAATAAAAATATGGATATTCCAACTCAAAAGTCCGAATTTTTAATGACGTAGACGACTCATAAGATCATGCTCCACAATTTGTTCGACGACCAAGACAAAATTTCGATATATTTACAATTCATTTCAAGAAGAAATTTAAAAGCAACAAATTATATGATGCAATTTGCAATGTGGAGTGTCCTATAAATAAAAATAAGTAGTGCGGGCTATGGATAATTTTGAAAGCACTTGGGGGCAAAATATCCAACAAAAATAAAAGTAGACTAATCTCAGATACAAATTTCCACATATATTCTAACTCTTCCTTATTTCAATATTTTGAAAAAAAAATAATAATTAGCTAAAATTATTTCTATGGAATATTTTCATTTTTTGGTGAAAAAAAGAGGTTTTAATCAATATTGTTAAAATACTTTAAATCCTTGTGCTAAATGAGTGCCTAGAAATAATCTAAAACTAGTCGTGATGCCGCGCTTCGTGCAGGTATTTATAAATTGCTTGAATTATTTTTTATTATATTACTATTAGAAAGCTTCTTCTTTGTAGCTTTAAATTAAAATTTAATTGAAAGTGTTTTTGATAAAATGCTACGAATAATAATAATTAAAATTTCCCTTTACTCATAAAGAATTAATTATTTGAAATTTTATTATAGCTATATATACATATCTATATATATCTATGAAAGTAGAAACAAAGACAAAATTTCAAGCTCTTCCTTTGTTTAGTATACTATTTTTCTTTTTTTAGAAATTTTTGAGTTTATTTTATTTTTCTATGTTGTGATTGGATAATTTTAATATTTTACTATAAATTATCCATCTTGATTATTTAAATAGTTAAATTTTACCTATATATATATATAACTATTTTATCCTAAAATATGGTATTTGAATTGTCTCCTTTTTTATTACGCCTCTACAATTCAACTCACTGTCTCTTTCTAAAAAATCAACCCATGTATTTACCCATCATTACATCAAGATTGAGAATAGCGAGGACAATATTAGTATTTTTGTTTTTCTTTATTTCTCTATTTTTCTTCTTTATTTGATAGAGATATTATTTGTTTATTTTCAGATATTGGATTGCAAAATAATCACCACAGTAAAGAAACACGTGATTTCGAATTCAAGGATGTCTTGCTAGCACTGTGATTTTTTTAACTGATGCACCTCATTCTTCTGGGACGGGATTAGTTGCTTTTGCAAATCATTCATTGTATGAAGATTTTCTTGGTTCACACATTCAATAATCATACTTAAACATACATGCTAATTCCCTTTGTAATGCTTTTAGCTTTACAACAGAGTTGAATTTTTAATGACGAGATGGTCGTTTGACTTGCTGCTGCTATTGTCTAGCATTCATGACCATGAAAAGTTGAATAAACTGGAGTTCATGATCTATAATGATCTGTATAATTTCTCTTTACTGGAATTTCCTTTAAAGTCGAGATATAATGGATAAATATATTTGTTAGATTTGATTTTTTTTTTTTTTGATGTTAGAAAATTTTGATTTTTTTCCCGATGTTAGAAAATTAATTTAATAATAGTTATTGATTTGATCTTTGGAGCTGAAAGATCCGGATAACAAAAGTTGGAATTGTTCTATTTGTTCAGCATTATATTTTGAAGTTTTTTCTTATTTTTCTGTATTTTGATTGGTCAATTCAAATAGTTTTTCAATTTAATATTTAGTATTTAATATGGATATTGATAAATTTTTAAAACCTAATCCAACTAATAAAAATTTAAAAATGAATATTTTATGATAATAACCAAAACTTTTGAATCTTTATCTATCTAAAACTATTTGGTTATATATTCTCCTTCCATTTAATCTCAATTCTCTCTAGCATTTTTCTTTCCCAATGATTTATCTTATTTTTTATTGCTTCTTTTAATTATTTTGCTTTCAATTCTCTCTCTATATTCATTCTTTTTTATTATTTGTATTTTGTATTATTTGGCTTCATTCGTGCTTAGCCTTACAAGTTCTTGGAGAGGACAAAGGAAAAAAAAAAAACAGAAAAAGAAAAATGCAAAAATAAGAGAAGATCAACACCAGAAGCTAAAGATTTACTTTGTTTTCTTTCGATATTAACTTCCGCTTCGTTGCAAGGTTCACTATGCAATGGAGATTTAGTAATCATAAATAGTAAATTTTTTTTTTAAATAAAATTTTTAAATATTTATAATAATGTATCTTTAGTTGTTTTGTGGTTTGCTAAAAAATGCATGGTACATGATTTCTGTTGTTTGACTAAGCTCGGATCATCTTTATATTTATTTTTTTTATTTATAAATTTTATAGAAGTTTTCTTATTTTTAATGTCAAAAGTTGATCAAATGCCAAATCATTTGCTATTTAGATTTGTTTTCTAAATAATATTCTTCAATTTAGATTTGGATAAATTTAAAATATTTAAAACTCTTAATTAGATAATTTAGAAAATTCTATATTAATTGTTTAATCTCTAATCTATATAAAACTGGACCCTATGTGTTTTCCTATTTGGTACACAACTGGTGTAATTATATTTTTTGATCCATGAATATTATATATATAATTTGATGAAATATTTAGTTTTTGAAAATTATAAAGATTGGTGAATTCGTCAATGTTTAATCCTAATGCCGTTATGTTAGAATTCGTCAATGTTTAATCATAAAATGCAAGAAATCACATGAATTGTTAGAAGTTAGTGTTATTTATTTCATTTAAGAACCTAACTAGTGCCATTATGGAGTATGAATAGCTAAGTACTAAACATGAGCATCTAAATGTAAACAAATCAAATTAATTTATATAGTTTTTTTCTAAAAAATAAATTTACATAATTCCATAAAAATTATATTATATATATATATATATATATATATATATATATATATATATATATATATATATATATATATATATATATATATATATATATATATATATATATATATATATATATATATATATATATCGTGTAAATAATCGCGTGCGAAATGCGGGCCACGACTAGTTAAAATATAAACACCAACACCATCTAAATAGAAAATATGACTGTTACACCAATTCAAGCAAGTAAACAAATTAATGAATTAAAACTATTATTATAGTTCGATTACTTGAAACATAAAATTAAAGAAGAGTAAAATCATGAATTGTTACGGAGAAGTGGATTTCAAATATGACAATAACTCTATAAAAGTATAAATAGAAGAAGTAAAAGTTACTCGTGATTAAAGTGAGGCCAAATAACCCAATAGCAGAAAATACTAGCAGCACAAAGCCATAATAATGCAGCAAATAGCAAAAACAAATAATCATATATATTCAAGTGCTTGTTTTTATCAAGTGGGCCATCGAACCAATAGATGGATAGCAATACATTTTTAAACATATTCCATTTACCAGTAATGCTTTACAATGTCTTAGTATATGTAATTCATATACATAACAACAACCTTCCTCATCTTTTAGTCCTGTAATGCTCCAAACTCATCAACCTCCATACTTTACCCCCAAACGGAGACCAAATACCCTACAAATAAAATTCTTCTACAACTAATTTTCCCAGTTTATTATTAGAATCCTGAATTAATTCTAAATACCGCCACTATATAAAGGAATTACATACAAAATGGAAAGGGGAAACTTCCAAAAATATTGAATGGGGTCTTTAAGCAGACTCCAAAACTTCCTTGAAGAATATTTAGAAGTGTAACTGCTGAGTAGTCTTGATAGCCTGCAATACCTGTGATCTTTATTCGTAAATTTGGCTGCATAAAATCGCACTATGAAAGTCAGGAAAAAGAAGGAGACAATTTTTTCATATAAAAGCACAAATTCGCACATACCTGCCTGATGTTTTGAATTTAACTTCTAAATCTACTTGTTGAAAATGAAAAACTTACGTGAAGAAGGAAGCTGAGTGAAAAAATATAAAAATACGAAACCTTAAATAGATGAGAATTATTTAACGGAAGAAACGTATACTGGTAAACAGTTTTAAATAGATATGACTAAACGATAATCATCTAATTGAATTTGTTAGGCTTTTATCATTCAAGTTAATGAATTATCAGGTTTTCTTTTTTTAAAAAAAATAGAATTCTAATATGAATATAACACATCAAAATATTTATTATTAATTTTTAATTTTTTAAACTTAAAAGTACCTATTCAAAATATAGAAAAATAAGAAAAAACTAAAACATCCAAAGACAAAGCCTTGAACTTTCTCTTTATTTCAGTTTTTATATATTTATATAAATAAATCATTATTTTTTTATATAAAATAGGAAAAAAAGAGTTAGAACTTTTATTTTCACAAAATGAAAGGACGTGTTTCATTTTGCAGTGATATTTAGAGTGATCTTTAGCAAATGCATTCTTCTATGGCATAACATATCATTTGAATGATGATGATTGGAATATTCAAAAAATGAGTTATTGCATTTCGTGTTTTTAATGATAGGCATACTGTAAATAATAATATATATAGAATTAGGGGCAGGGCCAGGTTATTGATAGTGAGGTAACTCCACTAAAAAAAGATTTTGATATATTATAAAATAATAATATATTTTGACCCCACACCACATTCATAATTTAATTGACCAATAATAATTATTTTAAAGCCTCACATTATAAAGAGAAAAAGAGAAGAGTACAAGAGAAGTTATCACAAGAGAACAAGAGAAGTTACTACAAATTCCTTTCCCAGTTCCTATTATTTATCCCTCTCTAGGAAACTTTTTCTTTCTTTTTGGTTGGACTATAGAGTAACAGAAGACTCGTCTAGATAAGTTCAAATATTATCTCTCTACTCTATCAATTTCTTTTTCTTTTCTTGGAATTTAATCTATGTTTTGCTTGATTTTACTTAATTCTTTTATTCTTTGTTCAATTAGGGTTTAACATCTATTTCATTAAATATGTTTTTTTTTTTTTTTTTTTTGAGAATAAACATAGAACTTATAATAAATTTGAAGAGGTTAAATCAGTTTGAATATAAGAGTTAAAAGATGAGGGAATATCCTCAACCCAAATGAGCTCCTCAAAACTAGAAGAGAGAGCTTCCTTTGCTAAATAGTCATCTACTTTATTGCCTACTCTATGTACATGTGAGATAGAATGAAAGTGAAAAGGCATCAACAACTCTTGAAGAATCAACAGGCTATTGCCAAGCTCCGAGAAAGGGACACCATGTTGCTGCATCTGGTTAACTAAGGACAAGCAGTCCAGCACTAAAATAATACTGAAAAAATCGAGCTCCCGTGATCGTGCTACTGCAAACAAAGCCGCTCCCATTTCCGTTTCCTTGGGTGAAAACTCTCTGAGAATTCTTTTAAAACCCGCTGCCATAACCTCACCCCTGCTGCTTCTCGCCATCATTCCCAAACCACGAACTCCATTTGCAGCCACAGCTCCATCACAGTTAGCTTTGATAAGATGATCATCTGGAGCCTACCAAAGACGTGCCCTGCAAGTACTCGGATCAACTACAGAGAATTGAGAAGGACCCCCTGCCGATTGTCTTACAGAATTCCTAAAATCATGAAGTGTTGCTAATGCAGTATGAACAACCTGCCACTCAAAAAATCTCTATTGTCGAAATATAAACACATTCCGAGCCCTCCAATTGCCCATGCTACCATAAACAACAATTCCACTTGCTCAGCCTTAAAGACTTCCTTAAGACGTTGAAAACCCAGCTAAACAGACCCAGCTCCTGTTAGAAGAATAAATTATACAAGGAAAGGATTGACCACCTTAACGATAGGATCAATCCTTGTACAGTAAAAGGAAAGGATTGACCACCTTAATGGTAGGATCAATCATTTCCTAAATTAGACGATACAGGATCCCTAGGATCCATCCTTGTACAATAAAAGGAAAGGATTGACCACCTTAATGGTAGGATCAATCATTTCCTAAATTAGACGATACAGGATCCCTAGGTTCAATCCTTGTACAGTAAAAGGAAAGGATTGACCACCTTAATGGTAGGATTAATCATTTCCTAAATTAAACGATATAGGATCCCTAGAATTATGTTAAATTATCTATAAATTGTCTATAAGACAAGAGTTGTACACAGAAAAAATTATAATGAGAATTGAAACCTCTTCTTCAAACCTAAAACTCTAAATCTAAGATGGTATCAGAGCAGTATTGATCCTAGGGTTCAATTACTTGTTCATCATTTACCAGCAACTTACCTGTCCAGTGACATGAGTGACAAAGCCAACAGTAGTTCAATCCGGCACTGACTAAAGCCACAGAAGCCTTGTCAACATAGATTGCCTAGTTGTTAAAACAACATGCCACAATTCAACCAAATAATAACCAAACATCCTCAGTCGATATTAAACTAAATGATCACAGCTACTCCCTGTGGTCAAGACTGATGCGATTGGCCATCGGTGTAAGGGGAAGATTGGACCATATCACTGGAAATTCCCCACCTCCAACCACAGAAGGCCCAGTGTTTGCCATATGGGAACAAAAGGATCTCCAAGTTTTTTCATGGATCATTCAAGCCATTGAACCGAACATAGTTAGCCAGTACATCAAATATCAGACGGCTAACGACCTATGGGATGGTCTGGCAGCTACGTACCGGAGTAGGGAAGATGTGTTGCAAATCTTTAACCTGATGACAAAAGCAATAAGGGCAATTAACACTGGAAAAATATTACAGTATTTTTCAAGCAATTTGGCGAGAAATAGACAGAAGACAACCCAATCCAATGACAAGCCCAGTAGATATTTCTACATTTAACATATTAAAGCAAGAAAGTTGATTGTACCAATTTCTCACCGGAATGAATGATCGATTTGATTTGGTCAAGCGTGATTTACTGAAAGAAATTCCCTTACCATCCATTGAAGCAGCGTATGCTACTGTCCGGAGAGAGGCTGCCCGGATGAACATACTCAGTCCATCGGCAGCCATGGATAACGGTGAAACTCCAAGCATTGGTAGCAGGTTAGCGGCAAGAGGATAGGGGAAGAGGTCTAGGGCGATGGTGAAGAAAAAAAACTAGGTGCACAGTGAATCACAGCCCCGATCAAACTTGGCAAACGGAGCAGCAAGTTCATTATTTCAAGGAAAAAGTGATCGGAGCGACCTCAAGTGTTCTTATTGCTACCGGACCAGACACATCAAGGATGAATGCTTTCATCTCATTGGTTTTCCTGAATGGTGGAAGGACAACCTGAAGAGGAGAAATCGCGACCGAGAAAAAAGTGGCCGAGCGCCACCATGACTAGAAACCAGGAGGTCGCCAGCGTCCATAGTAGCGGTGAAGATGGAGGATTTGCTGCCATTGGAATAGGAAGAGGGGCAGCCGAAGCAAGTGGGAGATGAGAAAGAGATGGGATAGGTATAGGGTTTGGGAAGGGAAAATCACCTCCAAACCCTTCAATTCTTAATCCTATTTATTTTGCACCTAATTGTTTTAATCTACCTGAATTAAGTACTGAAGTTCTGATTATGTGCAATTAAGTCCTGATTCCTTTAAAATAATTCAGATTGACCCCGGAGGTTTTGACAAAAAACCAAAAAAAAAAAATAGAAATCATTCCCTGGGTATGAGAAAAAATTCGAGTAGGTCGAAAATAAATAAATACCCCTCAGCCTATATTGGCTAAGAACCGGAGGGTGGAAAAAAATACTCAATGGTTATTTGACTGTGCGGCAACTGATACCATGACCTATGATCCCTCTGATATTATTATCCCATCAGCTCTAGAAAAATTTAAAATTCAGACCGCCAGTGGAGATTTTGTACCTGTTAAAGGGGCAGGGTCCATAGAGTTATCCCCAACCCTGAAATTGTCCAAATGTCTTTATGTTCCATCATTGTCTTGTAAATTGCGATCCGTTAGTCAAGTGACAAAAGAACTGAATTATACGCTTCTAATGCATCTGAATTTTTGCCTTTTACAGGACATCTAGACACATGAGATCATTGGGCATGGCACTGAATACGATGGTTTGTACTAAGTCGACGAAGTGGCTCAGAAAGGGTCTACACTACTAGCTCATGGGATGACTGGTCGACAGAGTTGGTTGTGGCACCGACGATTGGGACACCCGTCACATGGTTACCTCAAAATCCTTTTTCCTCAGTTTCATAATAATACTCCTTGTGATACTTGTGTTTTGGCAAAAGCCCATAGGAAGCCTTTTTTTTCTAGTAACAATAGGGTTGAACATGCATTTGATTTAGTACACTCTGATGTATGGGGTCCTGCTCCGAACTCTGAAAATAATGGTTTTAAGTATTTTGTGTTATTTATTGATGATTGTACTCGTATGACGTGAGTATATTATTTAAAACAAAAATCTGAGGTTCCACAGAAATTTATGCATTTTTACAATCTCATCCGTACCCAATTTCAAAAACAAATTAGAATACTCAAATCTGATAATGGGGGGGGGGGGAATTTGTCAATCTTGCCATGCAAACCTTCTTCCTGGAAAATGGGTTATTACACAAAACCACTTGTCCGAACACCCCACAACAGAATGTCGTAGCTGAACGAAAAAATAGAATCCTTCTTGAAATCACCCGAGCCTTACTGCTTGAATCTCAAGTTCCTCAGTCTTTTTGGCCTAAAGCCGTAGCCACTGCAATGTATCTTCTTAACTGTTTACCCACTAAGATACTTAACCTAAAAACCCCTCTACAATCTCTCTCTAAACACACCCAAATGCCCCCAACCTCGACACTATCACCTCAAATTTTTGGATACTCAGTCTTTGTTCATATTCCAAAGACTGAACGTTCAAAATTTGATCCCTGCGCAGTCAAATGTGTCTTTGTGGGATATGGGATTAACCAAAAAGGCTACCGCTGCTATAACCCCAAAACCCGTCATATGTACACCACAATGGACTGCGACTTTCTTGAAACTGGATATTTTTACCACACCCAACACAGTGGTCTGGGGGAGAGTAAAACAGAAATTGACCCACTGAGTTGATTACCCGGTCCAACTTTGTCTGTCAGTGAATCCACAAAAAAGCTAGTGGATTCATTAAGTGTGTAACGCCCCAAAATTTTCGAATCTTAAAATGATATTATTTTATCGGGTCATGAATGGTGCTACAGAGATGAGGATAATATTTTATTTAGATCCAAGGAAGATATTGAGTATAATTAACTATGAATGAATAGTGATTTACCAGTCTATGAATAGTACCACCGATCTGTCAATAGTACGATCGGTCTGTCAATAGTACTACCGGTCCGGGAGTTGGTATTATTTTGGTCCGGAAAAATTACTATATATGTTTTATATTTTCTTTAATATTTTTGGAGTATGTATGCATGATTTTTATGGGTAGAAAGTAAGTAATGAATATTTTTGGAGAATTTAGATAATTAGTGAATAGTGAATTATGATGCTTTAATTAAGGAAATTTGAGGAATTATTTTTATGGAGTAATTTGAGAAATTTATGGAGATAAATAATATTTTGAAGGAATTGCATTGGAGAATATTTTTAGCCATTAGATGAGATTACTTTTGACTTAATTTTAGCCATCCAATTGTGGGAAAATACCAAAACACCCTTAGTTGCTTTATAAAGATCAACTCCAATAATTGAGCAACCACTTTTTCTCTTCTTCTTCTTCTCTTCAACGCCAATTTCCTCTCCTTATATACACTACCTATTAAGGAAATAGGTCTAAATTCATGCAAATTCTATGGAGAATCTTTCTTCGATATCAAAGTTATAAAATTGGAGTTAATTCCTTTTGATAGTTTGCCTATCTCAAAGAATTCTTGAAAAATTCTACATAGATACTCTTTTATAATACCCTAACTTTGCTTATAAAACTCTATTGTACACCCATCAGGTCCTAGTGCCTTGGAAGATTCATAACTCCACACAGTAGCTCTGATCTCTTCTTCAGTAAATGACAATTCCAAAGAAGCACTTTGATCAGAAGAGAGGTGCTTACAGGAATTAGACTTAAGAACAGGTCTTGGATTACCCGGCTCGGCATAAATATTTGAGAAGAAGGATTTTATAGCAGCTCTCAATTGTTTGCAATTTGATATCCAACATCCATCTACATATAGACCGCTAATATAATTCTTGACATATTTACGGTTCACAATAGAATGAAAAAAACTTGTAGTTCACATCTCCCTCCTTTAGCCATTGAACTCTAGATATTTGTCGCAAAATGCTGTCATTGTAGCATTGAAGAGACCATAACTTTTGAGATAAATCTTTCCTGAGATCACTTTCAATTTCTGATAAAGCTCGATTTTCAGCCTTCATATCTAACTCATGGATGGATTTTTGACACAACAGCATCTGTTCTTGGATAATACCAAAAGTAGAACGATTCCACTCTTTTAATTCCAATTTGAGCCTTTTAAGTTTGCTTACAAAGACAAATCCACCCCTCGCATAGATATTGTCTTTGTTCCAGTTGTCTCTAACCAGTTTCAAAAAGTCTCTACAATCACACCAACAATTGAAAAATCAAAATGGTTTAGGTCCCCAGTCAATAGTTTTCTCACCAACAAGAATAGGACAATGATCTGAATAAATCCTTTTCAACCCAACAATTTCAAGCCTAGGCCAATTGATCAACCATTCATTACTCACAAGGAACCTGTCCAATCTACTCATTTTACTACCGGAGCTGTTAATCCAAGTGACTTTTCTGCGAAGTAAAGGGAAATCAATTAGACCACAAGCTAAGAAAAAGGAATTAAAATCATTACTGCTTAAGGAGTCATCTCTGCATCCCTCTCACCACATTAAAGTGACCAGCAACATAGAAGAGGCTTGAATTATTCATAATTAAGTTTTGAAGTTACTCCTAGAGAAGCTTTCTTTCGCTTAAGTCAGAAGGAGCGTACTCATTGATTAAATTACACTTCACATTCATGTCTATAAATTGCCTGAGGCCATAAGGAAACAACAGCCTATCACTACATCTGTCTTGACAAAAAAGGAATTACTCCAAGCCGAAACAATCCCACCTGAAGCTCTAATTGAATCAACTTGTGCCCAATCTAAATTAGCATCTACCCATAATTTTTCCACAAATTTCTTAGTTAAACCAACCTTTTTAGACTCTTGTAGAAAAGGAAATTCACATTTTCTAATTTAACCAGATTTCTGATGCTTCTGACTTTTCCTTTTCTACCTAAACCTCTTACATTCAGAGACATGATTCTTGTCACAACCATGAATAACAAAATGATACAACTAAAGCCTAATCAGAACTGAGAGGAGTTAATTGTTCAACTTCCTCAACCCCTCAATCATATCTCTCTCTCATCCATTATAGCTGAGCCCTAAAACCTTTCCTATTTTACAAGCTCTTTTCGCTTCAATTTCGTCTTCCTCCTTGTCAAAATTATTTAAGGCTAATACTTCTACTAATTTATCAAACGAACTAATTTGCTGCTAAGTTTCTACACTTTGCTTCACCGATTTTGAATGAGCCTCTTCAGAGCGCAAACGAGCCAACTGATTTCTTCTAAAGATTGATCGAATTGTGATAAAAGATAGTTGGGGTTGGTGATCTTCATTTGGAGCTTGGTTCAAGTCACTTAACAAATTAAAATTTGACAAATCCACTATCAAATCAAGTTTATTCATGATGGGCCTGGCACAAAAGGAGTGTTAAGACCCAAGTCCTCCTAAATATGCTCACTATAATTTTCCTTATCTGATTCAATATTATTTCCATCGAATTTTTTTATTTCTAGAAATAACGCTTCAATATTATTTTATTAGGATAAACAAGATGTTATTTTGAAGTTTCTTCTTCTTGTGAAAAACAAACTATTATCATTCTAAGGATAGAAGACTTTTTTATAGTTCCAAGAAGATCATTACACGGGGCTCCAAAAGTTACACACATGCATCATTATCAAGTTAAATTATTTTATTCAGTATTAGACTTACAATTTCAAGAACTCAATAGTCATTTTATAAAATGTAATACAGAGTTACTTTTATGTGTTGCATGCTTGAGTTCTACTGATGCATTTTCAATTTTCAATAAGGAGAAATTGACTGCCTTGCTCATTTTTATCCATTGAAATTTTTTATTGTAGAACTTATGACTCTTGATAGTCAACTTGAAACTTATGTCATAGATGTGCGAACTAGTGATGATTTTGTAGATATTAAAGGAATTGGTGATCTTGCTAAGAAGTTGATTGAGACAAAATAACATCTTGTTTATCCTTTAATCTACTTATCAAATTAGCATTGACTTTATCAATTACAATTGCAAGTGTGTAAAGTGTGTAAAGAACATTTTCCTCAATGAAGATTGTGAAGAATCGGTTAAGTAATTGAATGGATGACAAATTGATGAATAATTGTTTAGTAACTTACATTGAAAATGATGTATTTAATTGTATGGATAATGAAATGATTATTCAACCATTTCAAAATATGAAAATTCGCTGAGGACAATTGTAATTTTTTTAAGATTATATATTATATTAATGTTGAGATGAAATTGGCTCCATTAGCAAAAGTTTCTGGCTCCTCATCGTATAGGATGCTTAATTCAATTTTAGATAAATATAAATTAATTAAAAATATTTTTTTCAATTTCATTTGATAACGCCTTGCCAACATTACATCAATTGTGAATCTTCAAAAAACTTGTGAACCCAATCTCGGTGGAAAATTTTTCATATTAAATGTGATTGTCATGTTTTAAATTTATGTGTATAAAATGGTTTCAGAGTTCTTGATTCATTTATTTGTCCAATTAAAAAACTATTTTATTTTTATGGGGATACTCAAATAATGAAAAAATGGGCTAAATTTTATAAAGAAAACAATAAAAAGACCAAAACGTTTTTCAAGGAAAGTCCTAACTCATTGAAATTCAACATATGCATTATTAAACTAGTCTTTTGAATATAGAGAATTATTGTGGCACATTTTTACTAAAAATGTGACATAAGTTAATTTATATCCATAAAATTGAAAATTTTGTACAAAAACATGGATATTTTAAAATTTTTTAATGATGCCGTATATACTTTTAGTGATGTTTATTATCTCACATCTCATTTATTTTTGCCTATATGTATTAATATTATTGGTGCACTTCAAGAATTTGAAAATAACAAATTATTAAAAGATTGCATTTTTCAATGAAAAAAATGGTTAAATTATTTTTAAAATATTTCATCCCTTTTCTTGTTACTAGAGTTTTTATCTTATATGTAAATTTGACATTTTATATGATTTTTTCATTCTTTATTATGAAATATTAAATCTAGACGTAGAAGATAATGTTTATGTAAATGTAATAATGAATGAAGTTAAGAAAAATATTGTTGATTTATATATTGAATTTATTCAATTTTCTGATTCATCTGTTTTTTATTTGTCTCAAATTCATAATCAATAATTGACGGCTGGAAGGGTAAATATTGCTGAATGATTATTATTACAAAGGAAAAACAAAAAGATCTAGAGAATTCGGTTTCGATTCTACTTCGATATTTGACAATTACCGCTATCTTCGAGTTTAATAATAGTTTTGCAGGTAAAAACTTTTCAATTCTACATTGGTGGGTTTGTCATGTCAATACATTCTCAATCCTAGCACTAATAGCAAAATAAAATTTAACAGAATTGATCTCGACTATTGTGGTTGAACAGACTTTTAGTGTGGAGAAAAATATACCAGATGAAATACGACATAAGATGATACTTGAACTAATAAAAGCACAAATATACTTAGATGATTGGACCAAGGTCGAACTAAGAGTAAAAGAGAATGCCAAAAAAGGAACCTGAAATTTATATAATCTTTTCGATGGTTTCTCAAGAGGAAAATCCACCGGTGCCAATAATGTCTAAGTAAGGTAACAAGATGAAATTTATATAAGGGAAGATAGAACATCTCAATAAGGTAACATGACTAAATATATACAAGGTAAATTAGAATTACCTGAGTTTTGATTTATCTAAATGTCAACATGATATGCAGTCAATTTAATTTTTGTTTTAAAAAAATTAAGTTCAAGCTTTTGTTTTGTAATATTTTTAAAATTATTTTATAAATTTTTAAATTTTAAATTTTGA
Source organism: Jatropha curcas (assembly GCF_041381405.1). Taxonomy (NCBI): domain Eukaryota; kingdom Viridiplantae; phylum Streptophyta; class Magnoliopsida; order Malpighiales; family Euphorbiaceae; genus Jatropha; species Jatropha curcas. The sequence continues at coordinate 22,064,895 of NC_143160.1, read as the reverse complement.
ACTAAAAATGTTATCTAATTTTTAGATTTTAAAATTATGCCGCCCCCTGTCCAACTGTTCAGCTGTGCAATGTAGAAAATTGGGTCTCTATAGCACTTATTTTAATATTTTCCCATTTGAATACAGACAAGAAAATATTTGGTTGATGCACAACACTTTCATGCCTCATCAGATCCTCTAAAGAGAAAACGGAAAAACAAGTCTTCTCTGCAACTGAAAGTATCAATCACAGCATTTGAACTTTGAAGCCTCTATTAGCATTGAAATGGGCAGATCGCTAGTCTTTTCCACAAACATGCCTCTTAGATTTTCTCACATACCCAGATCATTTCCCCCTTCCAATTACCTAAACCAATGTTTTCCACAAAGATATAGTGAAAATTCCCAGTGTGGGTATGGCAGTATTCACTTGAAGCTAAAACCTAAAAGAAATTTATGTACGAAGGCTGTAGTGTCAGAGTTTCCTAATCAAAAGCAATATCCCAAAGTGGGTGCCCAATCAACTGGACCTATACCAACTAGCCAGCTCATTCAAGTAGTTGAGACTGCTGCAAAGACCGGTGCTGAGGTCTGTTTTTCTGTTTCTGTTTTTTGAATTATGAGATAGACTCTAATTATAGCTGTTTGTTTGCGTTTCCTTTCTTTAGTATGCTATTTTCATTTGTTTGTTTCAGTTTTATAGAAATTTTAATTTTTAGGCTTAATGATAATAAAATTTGGAACTTTGGCTCTTCTTATGATTATTTTGAATCTTTCAAAATTTCTTATTTTGAAGTCACAAACTTTAATTGTTGGAATCTTATTCTGCTCAGTTGATTTAAAATTGTTGTTTATTTGTTAATACGAATAATAAGTTACACTGACACTGTACTAGAAGTAGGAAACTAAGCATGAAGTCTGTTCCTGGAGGACCTGGAAATATATGATTTTACATTTGATGTTGGAGCCATATATGCTCTAGAAATTGGAGTTTATGTCACATCAGATTGTTCTTGGCACATTGTAGGTCCATATCTCATGGTTAATTGTCCTTATTAACGAATTAGCAGTAATTTTGGATAAAAGTTTGACTGTGGTTCCAATTGATACAATTAGAAGAATTAGATACAACTGTTGTTTGGACTAAGAGTAAATTCTTGTATGATTCTGTTACTAATTCTTGGAACATTAATTGTTTCACTTTTATGGCTTGTTTAGTCATTGTTATTTTAAAGAAACCTTAAAATAATTCTTAGAACGAGATGTAATATTTCTAGATTTTCAGTATCTCCTTGTGGTTACTGAAGCATTCTCTATTTCCATCCAGGTAGTGATGGACGCGGTGAATAAGCCTCGAAATATCTCGTATAAAGGACTTACTGACTTGGTGACAGAGTAAGAACTTATCAATATTTTTTATATCTCACTAATAATATGCCATCAAACAAAGTTATGATCTTAAAGTGAAAAATGTGTCACTTTCATGATGTAGGAATAGTAAGATTCTCACTTTATTTTTCAATGTTATTATAAATCATAGTTTTCTGCTTTGGATATTGTAGATGCACCCTTAACAAACTTGTTGATTGAGTTGTTTTAGAATAGTAACCATAATTAGAATGATCATGGTTTTTTCTGCTTTGGACATTGTAAATGTACCTATATAAATTTGTTCAGTAACCATAATTACAGTGCTGAATGTTTTTCTATGTACTAAACAATGTTCCTATTTCTGAAATTGATTAATTATATAGGTTAGACATTTCAATAAAATGAGTGCCCATGATGTGGGAAAAATCCCACATTGGGTTGTTAGAGAGGTATTCTGGGTCTTATAAGTGGGTAGCACCCTCCCTTGGCAACTTTGTTTTCAAGATGGCTTCTACCTCCCTTTATTAAGTATCAAATTGGTGTCACACTCACTCTCCAGCTGCTCTTTTGGCTTGAGGATTAAATAACCCTTGGTGGTGAGCCAGTCTTGCAGAGTTGGCCTCATAATTGAGTGGGCACCCTCCCTTGTTAAGCAGGTTTTTCAGGGTGAATTCTACCTCCCCTTATTTGGCATCAGCTAGATTAACAAGAATTTCAAACCTCAATTATTGCTAAAAAATAAGTTTATTTGTCTATTTTCTGAAGATGAAATATTTATACTGCAAAGCATTGGTTTCTTATCTGGTTCCAGCAGCTATTCTGACATTCTACTGGAAAAAATTAGAGAATTTTTTAGCCTACGTCAACACTTATGCACTAACGCTATTCTAACATGTTTTACTTTCGTTTTTTCATAGTTAAATTATCAAGAATGACTGGCATGAGAATTCCCTATATGTGGGAGGCTTATAGTATCTCAATATTTTATTTGGGTTTGTCGTTATAATTTCCTTTTAACAAAATCATCTGTTGGCTACTCATGAGGACTTTTGGGATGTTTATGGTCAAGGCATTCTAGAAACCCCCTTAGAAGTAGTTTCTGATAAATTTTGACCAAATCATCTAAGAGCTTACTTTTGCTTAAAATTTTAAACAACATGCCAAACTGACATCTCTATAAAAACCTTTTTAAATTCTATTTCACTTTTATCCAGTTTAACTATTCTCAATATGCTCAACTAATCTTTTCTAATCCTTAACTGTGAACTCTTATTAGTTAGCTATCCGGTTCCTTTTATGCTTCGTTTTTTTTTTTTTTTTTTTTTTTTTTTTTTTTTTTTGTTTATAAAGATCTGCGGTACTAATATTTTAGTTTTTCATTCACTTTTAGACCATGTCATTTCTCTCTCGCTTTTTCCTGTGGTCAGCAACTTGTGTTGGAGATAATGTTCATGTTGATAGTTGTGTCAAGTTTGTGTTTATATCTCAGTTTGCTACAATTGATTCAAAATAGTAATGACCTAATTTGTATTCCAAACAGGATATATCAGGTGATGTTTGATTTGGACAGGGTCTCATCACATAGTTTTGGTTTCTCTTTGTGATTTTCTGTTATGTCTAAAACTGCTGCCCCTAATATTTCCTGTTTGCCAACTTATTCAGCCACATTTCTGCATAATCAAGTCTTTGTTGGATATGGTCATATTGTTTTGATGCGTCTCCTTCAGCTTATCCTCACCTTCACATTACCATTGCATATTCTGTTTCTTATGTTTTCACATTTGTACCTTTAACATTTTCATGTCTGTAGAAGAATGTGGAAAATTATTGTTGTATGTTTTTTCATCAATAGGGTCACATATATATACATATACAGGATACTATAAACCTATTAGGAATCTAACTCCTAACAGAACTCTATTTACAATTAGTCCTTAACACTCCCCCTCAAGTTGGAGCATAGATGTTAATCATGCCCAACTTGTTACAAAGATAGTTAACCCGAGGTCCATTTAGAGCTTTTGTAAAGATATCTCCTAACTGTTCACTTGTTTTAACATGCCCTGTAGAGATAACACCCTGTTGTATCTTTTCACGAATGAAATGACAATCAATTTCGATATGTTTTGTTCGTTCATGGAATACTGGATTTGATGCAATGTGAAGAACAACTTGATTATCACACCATAACTTTGCAGGCAAGGATGACTTGAAGCCAATTTCCTCTAACAATTGACGAATCCAAATTGTCTCACAAGTAGATCGCGCCATAGCTCGATATTCTGATTCAGCACTCGATCGTGAGACTATATTTTGTTTCTTGCTCCTCCACGATATCAAGTTTCCACCCACAAAGACAGAATATCCTGAAGTTGATCTTCTATCAACCTTCGAACCTGCCCAATCCACATCCGAAAAACACTTAATGTCCAAATGCCCATGATTACTGTAAAGGAGGCCATCACCTGGATTACCTTTCAAGTAGCACAAAATTTGTCATAAAGCTTCCCAATGAATAACAGTAGGAGAAGACATAAACTGGCTTAAGACGCTCACAGAGTAAGCAATATCTGGACGTGTTACCATAAGATAATTCAGTTTGCCCACCAATCTTCTATACATATCAGGATCATCAAATAGCTTACCATTAATAGAAAGTTGCAAATTAGGAGTCATTGGAGTACTGCATGGCTTGGCACCCAACTTTCCAGTTTCCTTTAGTAAGTCAAGGACATACTTCCTTTGAGATAAGAAGATGCCTCTCTTACACCTAGATACTTCTATGCCCAAAAAATACTTCAACAATCCTAAGTCTTTTGTCTGGAACTGAGTCTGGAGGAATGACTTGAGTGATGTAATGCCTGCAGAATCACTCCCTGTAATAACAATGTCATCAACATAAACCACAAGTAGAATCAAACCAGTGTTAGTACTTCTGAAAAATACAGAATGATCAGAAGTACTCTTCTGCATGCCAAATTGGTGAACCACATTGCAAAATCTACCAAACCAAGCTCGAGGACTCTGTTTTAGGCCATAAAGAGATTTTCAAAGTTTACACACTTTACCCAACTCCCCCTGAGCAACAAAGCCTGGTGGTTGTTCCATGTAAACTTCCTCCTGAAGATCCCCATGAAGAAAGGCATTCTTAACATCCAGCTGATGTAAAGGCCAGTCAAAAGTAGCTGCTAAAGAAATAAACAAACGAACAGAAGACAATTTGGCCACAGGAGAAAAAGTATCAGAGTAATCAAGGCCATAAATCTGAGAATGGCCTTTAGCAACTAATCGAGCCTTGAGACGGGCAACAGATCCATTAGGATTCATTTTAACTGTGAAAACCCATTTACAACCAATAGCTTTCTTATCTGCCGGGAGAGGCACAAGATCCCAAGTACCATTAGCATCTAAGGCAGCCATCTCCTCTTTCATTGCTGCACACCAACCAGGATGGGACAAAGCTTGGACAACAGTTTTAGGGATAGAGACAGTCTAGGTTACTTGCAAAACAACGAGATGAAGGAGAAAGATGATCATAACTAACAAAAGAAGAAATAGGATAGGTACACGTGCGTTTACCTTTTCGAAGAGCAATGGGAAGGTCAAGGTCTGACGGAGCAGTGGATGGCACAGGCTCAGGTTGAGTGGAGGGAATCGGATCTTCTGTTGAAGCGGTAGATAGGGGAAGTGAGTCAAGAGTTCCTGGTCTCCTGGAATAAACCTGTTCAAAATGAGGGCGGATAGATGCTGGTGCAGGAGGGGGGATAGGAGGAGCAGACGCTGTAGCAGGAGCAGGAGCAGGTGCAAATTCAGGAACAGGAACAAGAGCAGGAGCAGGAGAGCTAGGAAATTGTTGGATAGTGTAGACTAAAAACTCATCATCCTCCCCCTCACTCTTATATATAGGAGAAGGAAAAAATGGAGTATTCTCAAAAAATGTGACATCGACAGAAATAAGATAACGGTCAAGATCGGGAGAGAAACAACGATATCCCTTTTGATGCCGAGAATATCCAAGGAAAATACAACGAAGGGATTTTGGATCTAATTTAGAAACCTGTGGACGAACATCACGAACAAAACAAGTACAACCAAAAATACGAGGTTCAATAGGGAATAAAAGTTTAGAAGGAAACAAGACACTATAAGTAATGGCACCATTAAGCACAGAAGAAGGCATGCGATTAATCAAAAAACATGCAGTAGAGACGGCATCCGCCCAAAAATGTTTAGGGACCTTCATTTGAAATAGGAGTGCCCTAGCAACCTCAAGAAGATGTCGATTTTTTCTTTCTGCAACCCCATTTTGAGGAGTATCAACACAAGATGTTTGATGAAGAATACATTTTGTGACATATAAGATTGGAAGGAAGTAAATAGATATTCTTTAGCATTGTCACTTTGCAATGTGCGAACAGAGGTATTAAATTGATTTTTAATCTCAGCACAAAAGGAACAGAAAATAGAGAATATCTCAGAACGATTTTTCATTAAAAATAACCAAGTAACACGAGAATAATCATCCACAAAAGTTACGAAATATCGAAAGCCAGTTTTAGAAATAACAGGACATGAACCCCAAACATCAGAATGAACTAACTCAAAAGGGGATGAAGCCCGTTTATTGACTCGAGGAACTAAAGGTAAACGATGATGTTTGGCAAATTGACAAGATTCACATTCTAAAATTGATAAAGACTGAAACTGCGGACACAACTTCTTTAAAGTAGTCAATGAAGGATGACCTAAACCACAATGAACCTCAAGAGGAGAGAGAGCACCAACACAAGCCAGAGATGACGAAACTTGTTCATCCAGAAGATAAAGGCCACCAGACTCACGTCCTCTACCAATAATCCGCTTCGTCAAAAGATCCTAAAACACACAATAGGTAGGATAAAATTTAACACAACAATTCAGTAGACGAGTAATTTTGCTAACAGATAATCGATTGAACGAAAAACGAGGCAAACAAAAAACAGAAGACAACGGAAGAGATGGGATGGGATTGGCGGTGCCAACACACTTAATAGAAGATGTGGACCCATCAGCAAGAGTAACATGACGATTAAATTGTTCAGGTTCTTTAACTAAGGATAAGAGACTAGGGTTACCTGTCATATGATCTGTGCAACCAGAATCAATGACCCACTCTGATGAGGTAGACATAAGACATTTAGTAGGAGTACCTGAATTGGCAGCAGCAACAATTGAGGAATCAGTAGACTTAGAAGAGCGGTATTTAGAGAGCTCAGCATACTCCGCAGCAGAAATTGTTACAGTGTTCTCAGAAGAAGTAACTGCAGAATCTTGAGTGGCCATATTTGCCCTTGGGGGCTTATTTAGCAGTTTCTTACAATACCGTTTAGTGTGACCAGGTTCATGGCAATAACGGCAGATAAGAATGCTTGCCTCCTGATTAATTGGTCCATTACTACGGTTATGTCCTCCTCTTCCTCTGTTTCCTGGCTGTCTAACTATGTGATTACGACTCACAAGGGCACTATTATCATAAGGGGAAGGGGTATGAGAACCGTCAGTACGTAGTAATCTGGCAAAAGTCTCCTGAAGAGAGGTTACGTCACTGTCTGAAAGAACCTGTGATTTGGCAGTTTCAAAAGTCGGAGCAAGACCTGCAAGAAAACTCATTACAGCCATTTGTTCTCGCTGAGTCTGTTGAACCTTAATATCGGGGCTAAATGGCAATAAAACATTAAGCTCCTCGTAAATCTTCTTAAATTCCATGAAATAAGCTGTGAGGGGTTTATCTTGCTGGTCGGCTCGATAAAATCCTTTGCAGACCTCATACATACGGGATAGATTACCTTTTCCCGAGTACAAAAATTCAAGATAATCCATCAGTTCCTTAACAAACTCACAATGATTAATTAAACCAATTACCTCACTGTCAATCGAATTCCGAAGCTGTAAAAATAATCGAGCATCCTCTCTAAGCCAGATTTGCCTAGTAGCTCCTTCAGGTGGATCATTGGTCAAGTGGTCATCCTTATCCAAACTACGAAAATATATACGAACTGTTTTACTCCATGTTAGAAAATTGGAGCCAGTAAGTTTGTGTTCCGTTATTTTATTCAGTAATGGCATCACATCAGTGATGACAGGTTTCGATTCTGAAGTCTCCATGATTTGTGATGAAACGCTCAAAAACAAATGTAACATAGCAAAGGAAAACCACAATTCTTGGTAACTTGATAGCAGAATAGCAAATAGGCAGCAGCACAATATAAATTCACAAATTCAGACTGTACCCGGCAAGGCGACAGCAAAGGTGCAGCACAAAAAACACCACAAAAGTCAAAGAGAGCCGACGCAACACACTGGGTTGCACTGTACTGGTAGAATCGACGCCGGAAACTGAGAGCCGGTGAACGGAGATGGCCGGACGCGCCCTCACGCGCCAGCGCGTGAAGAAGGGCAGAAACTTTCGAGTGGCGCATGAAGCCCACTCGCGGGGATTCCGGTGACCGGATTCGGAGGGAGAGCCGATCAGCGGCCTGTCCTTCTTCCTAGGGTGGCGGTGAGACAAAAACACCAGCCTATGTGGGTGACCTAGACTGGCAGTCACCAAAAACTACCTCTGCCTGTAGTTTCAACACAAAAAAAAAGAGCAGAGAAAAAAAAATAACGAGCCCAGTGGCTCTGATACCATGTAGAAGAATGTGGAAAATTATTGTTGTATGTTTTTTCACCAATAGGGTCACATATATATACATATACAGGATACTATAAACCTATTAGGAATCTAACTCCTAACAGAACTCTATTTACAATTAGTCCTTAACGTCAATTATTTTGTTTCATGGACTTCTTTTTTATTAACAAACATGAATGTAGCTGATCACTATTTTTTCGGATTTACCTTTAATTTAAGATACGGTGTATGGACAGAGAGCAATGCATTCATTTTCTCCATTTCAACAATTTTGCTTTGACTTGTGGATGATATCTTCTTAAATATCATCATTGCAAGATGGAACTTAAAAACCAAAAGTAATCACATTGAAGCTTCTCTGCTCATCTGATCAAATAACATGTTTTTCTTTATTTCTAGCATCACTATGGTCACAATATATATTGTTTTAGTTTACCTAGACAACTCTGCTGCATTATTAGATGTGTTTGAACAGCTGAGATATACTGGTATGAACAATAAGAAACTTTTCACTTTAAAATTGTGAAGTAACTTAATCTGTCATTGCTTGCATTCTTAATAAGACTGTTTCTGGATCTAGCTCCAGACTAGATTTTCTTCATTAATGCAAATTTCTTGCAGGACAGATAAAATGAGTGAGGCTGCTATATTAGAAGTTGTCAGAAAGAATTTCGGGGATCATCTTATTCTTGGTGAGGAGGGAGGAGTCGTAGGAGATACATTATCTGATTATCTCTGGTGCATTGACCCTCTAGGTTTGCCTATTCTCACTATTTATTCCTTTTTTTCTTTTGTTCTTTTTGCCTTTCCTTGACGGAGTTCTCTGTTACTGGATTTTGGAATTATAGTTATATGGAATATAAAGGTTTTTTCTTCAATCTTTGTGTTGACTATATTTCTGGTCATGAATTTTATTATTATTTGTAGATTTGGCTGTATGTTTAGTAGTATGTGATATGCAAAGACTTTCCAGTCGCTTTGTTTACTATGGATTTTATTGAAAGCCTTCAAGTTTAAGGCTTTGTTTGGATGGAGTGAAGGAAGGTTTATTAAAGTAAGGGAAGGTAAGATAAGGAATAATAGGGTAGGTGAAGGTATCTTTTTATGCTTGGAACGAAAGTAAGGTAAACAAGGTTTAGTAATATTATATTGTTTGGTTTGAAAGAATTAGAAAGTAAGGTTAAATATTAGATTACAGAAATCTCCTTATGACAATTGTTATTTCGTATATATAATTTGTTAGAACTATTATTTTAATGAAATATTAATTTACAAAATGTTAAACTAGTTCTTTCTAAATTAAATCTTCAGGTACATTAAAATAAAATTTTTATTGAGAATAAATGTAGATAATGCAACTTGGGGTTTTTGATAAGTAAACATGGAGAATATGAAATCTAGAACTTTTAGCCCTCCCCAACACCCAATTTGGTGGGTTGAAAAATATTAGGTTTTTAACCCTTCAAATAATGATAAAAAACCTTCCACTCATTGAAACCCTCTTCTAAAATAACCCAATAACTTAACCTTACCTTACCTTGCACTCCAAAGAGCCATCCATCCGAACAAAGCATAAGGGTCAAGGGCTATTAAAATTTAAGAGACAGAGAAATGATTTGCTTAGAACTGTCCACTAAAACTTTTTGCTAAGTGTATTATTGATTATCAGAACCTGTAAAACTCAAATGGTTTATATGCTCTTTGATTTGAAAAATATTCAAATACTTTGAGCTGTATCAATGCTTTTCATGCACCCAGTGATAGAGGCAAAAAATTTCCAAGGGGTTCCAGATGAAATAGTATGAAAAATATTAGTAAATTCAAATTTCAATCAATAAAGAACATATTTTGTATGAGTTTACTACTTACGTAATGAAATCAATACTTTTTCACATGTGAACAAAAACTCACATGCATACTATTTAAGCTGCTTGATTACGTATATTAATTTAATCACTATAAATGTCTTTAAAGTTTAAGTTTGTTTCTTTTTTTCTTTTTTTCGAGAAAAGGGTAAATATAGAGTGTTAGTGTCTTTCCATTTTATAAGAAAGCTCCTTAAATTAAATCAGTTAGGAAAAGAGTATTTGAAATAAATTTTATGGCCTATAAACATCTTTAATGATTTGTAGCATGAAGTTTAAGAGAACTTTGGAGATATTATGGCCTATAAATTTTATGGTCTAGCAATTTTAGATGATTATATTCAAATTTGCAACTTTGGAGAGAAAAGAAAAAAACCTTGTTTTTCTGAGGATGGAATCATAGTCAAACTTTGCATCCTAATCCTGAATTCCAGATTTTATGCTGTTTTATGTGGGTGATACACAATTTTAACTTGTAAGATACCAGCAGCAACAATTCTTGGAGTTGTAAGTTCAATTGAATAATAGCCAAGTGCTAGGGGAAGTCAATGGCTGTTGATCTTGACTTTGCTTGACCATGATTATCTTCTACTCCACCTGTTCTTGGTTGCTTCAATGGTCTGAATGAAGTCAGTAAACTTCTTGTTGCCTAAAAATTTCTTAGCAAATTTCAAGAGGTAGAGTTGAAATATTAAATGCTGGACAATAAATTTTTATTAGCAAGCATCTTCAATCAATTGCTGGGGCTCAACTATCTACTACTAAGCCAAACAGCCTGCATGTAATGTGGCAGATAGATGCTATCTTGCGTTAATTTGTTTGTGTTTCTGTGGGTGCACATGAATCTGAGTTCATGAGCCTTTTTTTTTTTATCCATTTTTCCACGTTTCTGTGTGAGTTATGCGCTTATCATGAGATTGCTATTTGCATAGATGGAACAACAAACTTTGCTCATGGTTATCCCAGCTTTGCTGTCAGTGTGGGAGTTCTGTATCGAGGACATCCTACTGCCGCTGCTGTGGTACTGGTCACAGAACTTTAATCTCTCTCTCTCTCTCTCTCACTTTTATGTAAAAGTTTGTATGGTTGTGTCCAAAATGATTAGCTATGCCATTCCATCTCATTTTATTGACCTAGTACAACAAACAGTAGGTGGATACCCTTCATTATAAATTTATGAGAAGAAAGAAAGCAACGGTCAGCAGCATGAGCCAAGATGAAACAAAAAATGAAAGAAAAAGGAGAGACAGAGCAGGTGTTGCATTTCTATAACCCAGTAAGTTCATATGAAGTTACTATAGAGTTTAGATTGATATTGAAGAAAAAGTATAAGTTTAGGATGTAGTTTTAAATTGAAAATTTTTTCTCTAACCTAGTAAATTCTTTCTTCTAATACTATGAAAAATTCTGACCTATAATGATTCTTTTTACTGAAAAGGAAAGTAGGAACAGAGCTAGGCATATGCTATGTAAAGCCTATATCAACTTTCTATTAGACATGTTTCAATTATAAAACAAAAGCTAAAAATTCTGCTTACATTTTTTTTCTGATACCACAGTCTTTTAAACAACTAAATGCAAAGCTAAACCAACTACAATAACTACCCACTAATAACTACCTATTACAATAAGTAACTTGCTTAAGCACCCCACTAATACTTACTAACAAAAGAAACTGATAATAACATATGATAAAAACCGAATAACTAAATAAAACTACCTTATATACAGCAATAAAACTACCCAAGTACAGCAGCTCCATAACATCTTGCATGCGTTCAGATGCATTGTGCAGATTCCACTATTGATTTGACTTGAATGTTTTGAATTGAAGAAGCTGTATATTAGTGCTGTGCAGACAACAACAACAACTAAGCCTTAATCCCAAACTAGTTGGGGTCTGGCTATATGAATTCTTTGTTTCCATTATCCCAGTATTCAATTAATAGCAATTAATAGAACTGTGTGCTCATAACAAGATATTTCTCTTGTTCTTGTTTAAAATTTGATTGTCATATTTGTGATTATTTCATGTTCCTTTCATCTTGTACCTATGTATGTCTATCTCTTTTGAAAGTTGAGGAGAATTTATGGCTTCATGCTATTCACTAAGGAGTGCTTGAGCTGCATTTGTGGCTGCTGGCATGATTGTTCATTCGGTTTGCACTTCTTAAGGGCAATTAAAAATGAGATTCATTCAAGTTTTAGAAATGGCAGCATTTATTGCTTGAATCTTTTGGGGAAAGGCATCATGAATATTTTAAATGGCTGCAGTCTTCTTCAATGAGCGTTTATAGCTTTGACCTAGTGATTGGAGATTGAATGTGATGAGTATTTTTAAATTGAAGAGTGCTTCCAGCTTCTCTCAATTTAGCCCACATTGTCTGTCATTTGAGGTTGTACTAGTGATCCTTTAATGTAAAAATAGGAAGCCATAGCTAAGAAGCTATTTTGTGATAAGTAACATCCTAGTAGTGGTGGTGTTTGTTTTCGTTCTTTTTCATTTAAAAGATAGCGAAATCGTGTTTGCTTCTTTTTTCAGTATTAGGAAAGAAACAAAAGATTTTAGATGCACTTATAGAAAATGGTACCTACCATCAGACAGGAAAAATGTGTAAATTGATGATGTGGCTGTCTTTGTTCAGGTAGAGTTTGTTGGGGGCCATATGGCCTGGAATACTCGTTTATTCTCAGCTACTGCTGGTAAGAAATCCAAGTTTAATGTTTTTAATTTTTATTTATCTACTTCCTATGCTAAAGTTGATACATGATGGAACTAATTCTGATTGTCTTAGGTGGAGGAGCATTTTGTAATGGCCAAAAAATCTATGTGAGTCAAACGGATAAGGTGAGGGATCAGATCTTAATTGAAGATCCATGAGCTCAGATATATTACCAAATAAGTCTAATATATCAGCCGAATGTTGTTGTGCTTAAACGAAAATTTTCATTATGTAGTCCTTAGAAGGAAACTTATTCTCTCAGAGTTGTGACGTTACACTTATGAACGCACACACAAAAAAACGGGCCAAGTATCATCTCTGTGTGTGTCTCTCTCTCTCCCCCCCTCTCTCTCTCTCTCTCTCTCTTCTAGAATTGCTAATAAGTGAAAAGCTAAATGGACACGTAAATAATAAAACAAATCAGTATGCTGATCTTAATCAATGTTTTGCTGCTGTAATTTTTTTGTCCCTTTTGATTTCGCATATTTTAAATGTTCTCTTCTTTACCAATCATGGAAAAGGGGGAGGAGAAATGAAAAATCAGATTATAACAATAAAGATGCTTGATAATTTTTAAAAACCGCACCTTCTTATTCTGCTTTTGTTTGCATTATTCCTTTCTAGGTGGAGCGGTCCCTTCTTGTGACTGGATTTGGTTATGACCACGATGATGCGTGGGCTACCAACATTGAATTATTCAAGGAGTATACTGATATCAGCAGGGTATTATTGCCATTTTCCTTTTCCAATTTGCCCGTGTGTCTGATTCGGTAATTTTTTAACCTAGTGTAAAAAACACATGATCTTTTTATTTTCTTTCTTGCGCTTGCTCTATCTCCCAATATATATCAAGTAGGGTGTGAGAAGGCTTGGTGCTGCTGCAGTTGACATGTGCCATGTAGCTCTTGGCATTGTTGAAGCATATTGGGAATACCGCCTAAAACCATGGGATATGGCTGCTGGTGTCCTGGTAAAGTTCTTTATCTTGTTAGATGCATTTGCTTATGAAATTGCCTATTTCCTAATTTGAGGGTTGAATTATTATTTGGTGGGATTTTAGCCTTCAAGCATGTTGCTTGAATTTCATTTAGAAGATGAATAAGATATCATAAAGAAGGAAGAGAATTCCAAATTGGAGGATAATCTTCATAAAATGTACCAACAAAAGAAAATTGACAGAGTAACATCGGACCAATCTCATTGATGGGCTGAAAATACTCCTTTCAAACACTGTGTAGTAAGAACAAGTAAAATTCCAGGAATATTATTATTTTTTATTCTTGAAGATCTGGGCCTTTCTTTCGAACATACTTAAAATTAGAGCAAAAACTACGTAGTACCATAATCTTTGAACATCTTTCCTCCTGCAAAACTCTGTTCCATTATCAAGAAACCATTAAATTTCATCGTATTACTAGTTTTCCTCGGTATGAAATAAATGATTCCAAACATATGAAGTGGCGATTTCACTTTGGCTTAGTAGTACGTCCTTTTTAAATGTAACCATTTAGTAATAATGACACACTTTTTGGGAATCTATAATGGCAAAAACCTGATTTGGATTCTAGCTTCTGTTTCACGCTATTCTCCTTATCCCTGCTCCTAGCATAGGAGACTAGGAAGTTTTATTGCTTTGCTGAATATTTTTATTAGTATTCTGTGGGTAAATTATACCAACGGTCACTTAACTTTACATTTAATTTCATAAGGTCACATGAGTTTAATTTGTCATTTTTTAGTCACTAAATTTTGATAATTGTTTCAACGAGAGGTCACTCACCAGAATACCATCATTGAAAATACTAATATTGTAATAAAAATAAACATTTTATTTTCAAAATAATTATTTTGTCCCAATACATTAATTTGGAATCTATCTATTAATTTAATTAACAAATAATATCATTTACATGAAACAAGTTTAAAAAAAATAAAAGAGAAAAAAATTTTCACCCTATTTTTTATATTGTGTAGTATTATCTTTTCTTTTTTATTTATTTTTATTTTTTATATTCCTTCGTAATCATGATTTTATTTTTGTGATATATATAATTTTTAATGTCATATTACTGTTTTGATTACTGGATTTCAATAAGTGACCTCCCATTGAAACAAAAATTAAAGTTGAGTGACTAAAGAATGACAAATTGAAATTATGTGACCTAAACAAAATTAAGTGTAAAATTAGGTGACCATTAGTATAATTTACCCAGTATTCTGCATTACAAGTTCCATATCTTAAACAGATTTCTTTAAGAAAAACAATTAAATAGAAGGGTAAATTTAATGTTCAAAAATTATAATTCATTAACCACTCTTCCAACTGAAGTTATCAAGCTGTTACAATTGGGAAACTAACTAGTATCTGCAATAACAAGAGACTAGGTAAAGAAAATGTAGGATGTTATAATTGCATGGACTGAACCAAGAACATGCATTATGTCTTGGATTCAAGGTGATTTAGTTGCTGATTGTTTGGGATGTAAAATTGTTTTCTTTTCTTTTGTAGTTTGTAACTACTTAAGAAATAATGTAGATTGGCAATGCTTAGGGAACGTCAACAAGAACAAGAACAAGAGCAACAACTAAGCCTTAATCCCAAATTAGTTGACAATTCTTAGAGAAAACTTTATGTTGAAATATTAGAGACAGGTATGGAAGAAAGATTTTCTTTATTTTTTTATTGAATAACGTGATTACATCTAATCTATTTATGCACAAGAATCTAACTCTAAAATAGGAAAATATACAGAAGGAAGGATCAATGCTTTCTCCTGAATAGGCTATACAAAGATATTTTAGATTACATAAGTCAACACTGTCCCTCAAGTTGGTGCACAGATATTGCACATGCTCAATTTGCAATGCTAATGGCTGCCTTGTTATCACAGAAAAATGTTGAATCCTCTCTTTACAGCATTTGCAACTTTTCCATTTATCTTCCAGCCATAACAATTCACAAGCCCTTTGAGCCATAACTCTATATTTTGCTTCCACCCTCGATTGTGCCACCACATTCTACTTTTCTTTGTAATTAAAGTAAATATTGTCTTTCCTAGTTTAAGTTTATTCCTATTTAGATTACTTCCTATATTGGAACAATCTTTTGTATATATATATATAGTGGAGTAGAGATTGAAAAATATAACACAATAAAAAGAAATACGACATATTCTTTTAATTTCTTCATGGTATCAGAGCCATTGCCGTGAATTTTTCGGCAACGGTTTCGGTTTGAGAGTGGGCTGACATACACACAGTACCGCCGGGAGTAGGAGTTGGTCATCACCGCCTGGCTCAGAAGGAAGAGCGACCGCCGATCGACCCTCCGTCCAAACCGTGTCGCCGTCTGACCATGCGCATGTGCACACGGGCCTCTAGAAGATTCTGGCCGTTCTTCACGCGCCGGCGCGTGCTGCTGTTTCCGGCGAGCTCCGTCGACGTTTCTTGTTTCGGCGGCCTCGACTTGTTGTGGCGACTTTCCCTTACTGGTTCTTCAGCACCAATTTTGCTTTTTTGGAATTTTTTTCCCTTTTTGGTTTATTTCTACCACTGCTGGTTCTTCGCCGCTGCCGCTTGAATATTGTTTTTAGTCTGACAATATGAGTGATGGAAAGAAGGTAGATATGGGTTTTCACTCAAGAGAGCCCCTCACTTCAGAGTAGTCCGGTGAAGTTAGATGGAACAAACTACCTGGCTTGGTCTCGATCTTGTTTATTATTCATTGAAGTAAGAGGTTTGCAGGGATACCTTGATGGTGGACCGACTAAACCAGTTTCAATAGATCCGAGCTTTAACAAATGGAAATCTGAGAACTCTCTTATTATGTCTTGGTTAATAAATTCTATGCAGCCCACTATTTCCCGAGGCTATTTGCTTCTTGATACAACTAAGAAGATATGGGATGCCGCTTCACAGACATATTCGCAAATTGGAAACTATGCTCAGAGGTATGAATTGCGATAGAAAGTTCATGAAACCAAGCAGGGAGATCTGACTATCGCTCAGTATTTTGCTGAACTTAGTGGGTTATAGCAGGAACTGGATTATTACCAAGACTTTCAAGCAAAATGTGCTGATGATGTGACTCGAGTTCAGAAGTTGATTGAAGTAGAACATGTGTATGATTTTCTAGCTAGCCTAAATAACGAGTATGATCAGATTCGAGTCCAACTTCTTGGACAAGATCCTTTTCCATCCTTACGTCAAGCATATTCATTTGTACAGCAAGAGGAGACTCGGAGGATTGCTATTGTTCACAGATCTACAATTGATAAAGCAGGGTTGATTGCTAATTCTGCAAGAGAACATATACAGGCTGCAAAGAACGGTTCTTCAGACAAAGATCAATTATTTTGTGACTATTGCGGTAAGAACAGACACACTAAGGAGTTCTGTTGGAAATTACATGGACACCCAACTAAAGGGCGTGGAGGGAAGCGGGTCAGTTCTTCTAGACCGCAGGCACACATATCTGATGGTGGAGCTTTATCTGAGGAAACATCTATTGTTGGTAGCTTTTCTGATAAGGAAATTCAGTCCCTGAAACGATTGTTGTCACAGCTTGATTCTTCCTCAACTCAGATTGCAGCCTCTAATTTTGTTAATTCAGATAATGCTTTTCTTACCTTTCTTGCAAAAATTGCAAAACCCTCTTGGGTTATAGGTTCAAGAGCAAATAAACATACAACAGGCTCTATAAAACATTTCCTCACATATTCTAAGTATCAAGGCACAGAAAAAATTTGCATTGCGGATGGCTCCTTAGTACCGATTGCTGCACAAGTCCTATTGACTGTACTTCCAATATTAAACTCTCCTTTGTTCTTCATGTTCCTAGATTCCCTATTAATCTATTATCTGTTAGCTTAATCACAAAAGCACTTAATTGCAAAGTAACTTTTTACCCTACTTATTGTATATTTCAGGAACTGAACAGGGAGAGAACGATTGGCAGTGGTAGCTTGCGCGATGGACTGTATCTGTTGGATGACATTTGTCGTTTTTCAAATTCGGGTACTGGTCAAGTTTTGTTAGG
This sequence comes from Jatropha curcas, assembly GCF_041381405.1. Lineage (NCBI taxonomy): Eukaryota > Viridiplantae > Streptophyta > Magnoliopsida > Malpighiales > Euphorbiaceae > Jatropha > Jatropha curcas. The sequence goes on along the minus strand of NC_143160.1, from coordinate 22,047,246 downwards.
AACTTCTAGAAATCCTTCCCATGAAGTTATTCAATGGCATAGGAGATTAGGACATCCCTCTTTTTCTGTTTAAGGACGTTTATTTCCCACTTTATTTGCTAAGTGTGATTTTGATTCATTAGTATGTGATGCTTGTGAAGTTGCCAAACACACCATGCATTCGTACTCTCCAATTAATAATAAAAATTTGATTCCTTTTGCTACTATTATTCTGATGTATGGGGTCCCACTAAAACTGTCTCTCTTTCTGGTTATAAGTGGTTTGTGACCTTTATTGATTGTTGCACTAGATTGACTTGGATTTATTTGATGAAAACAAAAAATGAAGTTTTTTTCGTGTTTTCAGAACTTCCATAAAATGATTTGTACTCAGTTTGATGTGCATGTTAAAATCCTAAGAACTGATAATGATACTGAATACATGAATGTAGATTTTCGTGCCTATTTAGATTCTAATGGTATTATACATCAAACTAGTTGTGTCAATACTAGTGCTCAAAATGGAGTAGCGGAAAGGAAAAATAGGCATTTATTGGAAGTAGCTAGGTCTCTTATGTTCACTATTGGGGGGATGCTATTTTGACTGCTGCGTACCTTATCAATCGTATGCCTCTTCGTATTTTAAATTTCAAAACTCCATTAGAGGTTCTTCAAGGAAAAAACTCTTTTATTGTACCTCCTAAAGTCTTTGGTTGTGTTTTTTTTGTTCATCAGAATGGTCTAAGCAAATTAGATCCTAGAGCCTTGAAGTGTGTGTTTGTTGGTTACTCTACTACTCTCAAAAAGGATACAAGTGTTATCATCCTCCTTCTAAAAAATACTTTGTGAGTATGGATGTTACCTTTCGGGAATTTGAGTCTTATTTTTCTTCCCAATCACCTCTTCAGGGGGAGAAATATCAGATGGAAGAGGTGATGAATGACATTCCTTTCCAGGGGGAGATTCCTATAGACATAGATAGGAAGAGAGAACAACCACCCAAACCTCTAGGAAGATTGGATAGAATTGATTTGAAAACCTACACATGACGAACTAATAAAAATACAACCATGGAGCATGAGACCTCTGATCAACCGTCATCTCCAATTTCAGGCCCTGAAAATACAGTTGAACAAGAACTTAATGAGTCTTCTTTAATCCCTGTTGATTTTGATCCTAATCTTGATTCCAGCCCTTCTAACAATGACCTTGATATTCCTATTGCTCTTAGAAAAGGAGTTAGAACATGCACTAAACATCCCATCTCCCATTTTATCTCTTATAATGCTCTGTCCCCTTCCTATAGAGCCTTTGTTTTGTCTATTTCTTCTGTTTCTATACCGCAGGATTGGCAAGAGGCATTATAGGACTCAAAACGGAAGGTTGCAATGGTTGAGGAGATGAGAGCTTTGGCAAAAAACGAGACATGGGATCTTGTAACTCCTCCATCAGGAAAGAAGCCAGTTGGATGTAAATGGGTGTTGACAGTTAAACATAAGGCAGATGGTTCAATTGAGAGGTATAAGGCTAGATTGGTAGCCAGAGGGTTCAGTCAGACCTATGGAGTTGATTACCAGGAAACTTTTGCCCCTGTAGCCAAGATGAATACAATCAGAATTTTGGTGTCTTGTGCAGTCAATCTTGACTAGGAATTACGTCAATTTGATGTTAGAAACGTTTTTCTACATGGTGATTTGAAAGAAGAGGTGTATATGGAGATTCCTCCTCGATTTGGTGATGACAAGACTAGAAAAAAAGATTGCAAACTGAAGAAATCATTATATGGGCTGAAGCAATTACCAAGAGCATGGTTTGAAAGGTTTAGTAAAGCTATGCTTTCTTTTGGGTACATTTAGAGCGATGCTGATCATACTTTGTTCATTAAACATCATAAAGGTAAGATCACATTGCTTATTGTTTATGTTGATGATATAGTGATGACTGGAAATAATGAAGAAGAAATGACTCGCTTGAGAAATTTGTTAGCTAGGGAGTTTGAGATTAAGGATTTGGGAAAGTTGAGATATTTCCTTGGGATAGAAGTTGTTAGATCAGAAAAAGGGATTTTTATTTTTCAAAGCAGGTACATCCTTGATCTCCTTAAAGAAATTGGTATATTGGGATGTAAACCTGCAGAATCACTTATTGAAGCCAATCATAAGCTTCAAGCTGGAGTGGAAAGTTCAGTTGATGTTGACAGGTATCAGAGATTGGTCGGGAGGTTGATTTTCCTTGCCCATACTAGACCAGATATTGCGTATGCTGTAAGTTTAGTGAGTAAATACATGCATGACCCTCAGGAGGCTCACTTAGAACTTGTGCATCGGATTCTAAGATATTTAAAATTAGCTTCAGGTAGAGGACTTTTATTTTCTAAACATAGCCATTTGACATTAACAGGCTATACAGATGCGGATTGGGCTGGTTCCCTTGATGACAGGAGATCAACCTCAGGTTATTGTGTTTTTGTTGGAGAAAACCTTGTCACATGGAGAAGCAAGAAGCAGGCTATTGTTGCAAGGTCCAGTGCAGAAGCAGAATATAGAGCTATGGCACAGGGAATACGTGAACTCCTATGGTTGCACAGATTAATGGAAGAGTTAAAGTTGGTTGAAACAACAAATATATCCTTGTTTTGTGATAGTAAAGCAGCCATCAGTATTATGAATAATCTAGTCCAGCATGATCGAACTAAGCACATAGAGATTGATCGTCACTTTATAAAAGAGAAGATAGTTGAGAGTCTTATAAATGTCTCCTATATAGCTTCAAAAGAGCAGCTAGTCGATGTTTTCACAAAGGTTTTGAATAGCAAATTGTTTCACCCTTTAGTTTGCAAGTTGGGCATGAGTCATATCTATGCACCAACTTGAGGGGGAGTGTTGAAATCTTTGTAATTAAAGTAAATATTGTCTTTCCTAGTTTAGGTTTATTCCTATTTAGATTACTTCCTATATTGGAACAATCTTTTGTATATATATAGTGGAGTAGAGATTGAAAAATAGAACACAATAAAAAGAAATACGACATATTCTTTTAATTTCTTCATTTTTACTTCTCCAAGTAATTAAATTTCCTCCAACAAACGTACAATGACTAGAAGTTGATCTCCTATGAGGAGGTCCAGCCCAATCAGCATCAATAGAGACTTCAGTTTTGAGGTGTGTTTTCGCACCGCCCCCGAGCGATCCGAAGAACGTTTGATTTTAGTTTGGTTTTGGAAAAGAGTGATTTTTGTTAAGGACAGTGGTGACAAAACACTTTTGGATACGATGCCGATAAATCGGTCTTATAAAACATTTTGAGTCCACCTATTTTTACGGCAATGAGACCGTTTCCAATTTTAAAAGTGACTTCATTTAAAACCCAATTTTATTTAAGGCCAATTTAGAGAACTGGTCAGGCGCACCAAGTGCGATTCTGGGTAAGGGAATTGGGTACGTCGGCTCGTTGGAAGCCGACGCCCGGAAAAGCCGGCCTCTTTTAACCTACAATGTCTAATTTTAATTCAGAAAAGCCAAATTATTTGTTTAAACCCAACCCGAATAAATCGAACCGAGTTTCTATATGGAAAATTATTTAATCGTCCCAAACAAGTTCAATCATTGCATTCATAATCATTAAAACAATTCAAACCATTCAACCCAAAGCAGTTAAGTCAAAGTAAACAAAAGACCCGCTCTTGCCTTATGGTTAAAGGCGGGCCACAAACCGAACCTAAAAATACATTCTACCCAATTTGAATCCAAGAAACCCTAAAAACCCGAAATCATGCATAATAATATATTAATATACTAAACTTGATTAAACTGCAATCTGCCCACAATTGGTTGTCTCTTGACTTATTAAAAGAATTAAATATTTATTTAATTGTACGAAATTATTTTTTTTTAAAGAACAAAAATCGTTTCTGGAACCCTAGAACAGTCGCGTCACGCAGCTGTCCTATGGAAGAACAGTTGCGTGACGGATCAATGGCTGCGTGACGCAGCTGTTCATAATTAGGAAAACTTCCAGATTCGTCAACCGTTTATTTCAAATCCATAATTTAAAATATAATATTAAACAGTAAATAAAACTAAATAAAACAAAATAAAATTATGAACGCAAACAGTTCCGTCACGCAACCACTAGATCCGTTACGGATCTAATAGCTGCGGGACGCAACTGATCTGGGTAAAGCAACCGTATTTTGGACATGAACAGTTCCGTCACGCAACTGCCAGATCCATGACGGAACTACTGGCTGTGTGATGCAACTGCTCTGGTCCGTATTTATTTTCCAAACAACCCTTTTTACGTTTTCTTTTTATTTAAACATGCTTTAATACAGTCTAAAAACATCCAAGAGTGGGCAGAATACCGTTTAACTAAGATCACACTACTAAAGCACCCATGAAATAAATAATAATGGATAAACAACCAAAAGTACCAAAAAAAGTCTTAAAGAATTACCTAACCCTCAGATTGAGGATTGTAAACAATCTGAACACCTTAAAGAATGAGATTTCAGGGTTCCAGAAGCTTTTATCTCCAAGGATTCAACACTCACTTCTTTTTCTTTTCTTTTTTTTTTTCTTTTTATGATTTTCGTTTTAACTTGATTAATCTCTAATGGTTGTTTTTCTTCAAGAGAACTCAAAAAAGTTTCTGCAGAAAAAACCAGCCGCAAGTGTGTATTTTTGTGCCCTAAAATTCTTGTCCAGAATAAGATAAAAAACGCTGTATTTATAGAGGTAGGTCAGGACACAGCTGCGTGATGCAACTGACGGCCGCGTGACGGACCCGATAGCTGCGTGACGCAGCTCACTTTTTGGACCGTTGCCACGTACCCAAACAGAATGAAAAACAGTTATGTCAGCCTTTAGGGTGACGTCGTCTTAATTGGAGTTGCGTGACGCAACTGCCAGTGCCGTCACGCACCTAATAGCTGCGTGACGCAACTCTAATGCAAATCAGACACCCTTAAATTGGTTTAAATTAAATCCTTGGGTTAAAAGACTTCCGAACGGCCGTGACCCTTCATTCTGCGTCCTCGTATCATCATTGGGTTAGGTGGGGGCATAAAGACACGCGTCAACAAGGTGACCATGCTTAGAGAAGAGTAAAGCTCTTTCAGGTGCAGACTATAGATATCTTAAAATGTGAAAGATAGCTTCAAGATGAGAACTACGAGAATCATGCTATATTTGATCTTGTATGTGAGAGATAAATCAATTTGCTAACCAATTTCTGATATTGACTTGGGTCAATCGATTCTCCCACCCTGCTTGTAATTTGTAGTTAACTTCAATGGGAGAGTCAGCTGGTTTACAATCCGACATACCAGTTTCTTCCACGAGATCCAAAATATATATCCTATTGAGAGATAAAGATCCCTTTATTTGATCTAGCGATTTCTATACCCAAAAAGCATCGCCAGACCCCTTAAATCCTTAATCTCAAACTCCTAACTAAAAATTTCTTTAAGCTAGCGATCTCCTCTTAATCATTTCCAATTACAACAATATATTCAACATAGACAATCAGTTGGGAGAAAGATACAGGAGAAAGATTTTCTTTATTTCTGTATTGAATAATTTGATTGCATCTAACCTATTTATACACAAGAGTCTAACTCTAAATAGGAAAATAAAAAGAAGGAACAATATTTTCTCCTAAATAGGCTATACAAAGATATTCTAGATTATATAAGTCCACTTAAAAATAAAGCTTATGGTTTAATAATTTTTTTATGTTGGGTCATGAATTTCTTTTATTATTGCCTTAATGTTCAAGGTTTCCTTTATTATCATTTTGGTACTATCATTAAATTTGTTAGTTTTGTGAGTGGGTGAGGTGGTTAGCCACAAGGCATCATGTTAGTGATGTGCACAATTTCTTTCTGGTAAAAGCTTAAAAGAAAAATTTTAGTACTTCAATATTTGAGGGACAAGATTTTCTTTGCCGATCAAGAGCTGTATACTTTGTTAGTTTGTACTCTATGGAAAGTTGACGTGGATAATGGACTAAATAAAAGAAATGATTATTTTCCCTCAGCTTGTCTGCATGGATGTCATATTACTATTAGAAAAGTATCCAATACTTTTTATTTTGATTCATCCTTTCAAGTTATTGATAAAAAAATATATGCAATCAAACTAATTAATACAAATAAAGGAAAAAAATCATAGAACTGACCATCCTAGATGGGTGAAGGGACATTATAGTGTAGAAACTGGACAGGAAATTTGCAGTTACGGGAAGTTCTTAGTGATGTTTCAGTTCCAATTTTTCTTTTTTTTATTTATCAATGCCACTTTTTCTTCCTCTTTCCAAGCAGATGGTTGAAGAAGCTGGTGGGACAGTTACTCGCATGGATGGTGAAAAATTTTGTCTTTTTGATAGATCTGTTTTGGTATCCAACGGCGTGCTGCATGCAAAGGTTAAAACTTGCTGCTCCTTTTTGTGACAACAAAAATCTTTTTAATCATCTTCTGTATTTCTTTCTCTTCATTGTAGACAACAAGCAAGAAAAACTTCACATTTATAAGGTTATTGGCTATTCATTAACACATTTTTACAGAACATTGCTAGCAATGGTTAACTGTTGTGACCGTAATGTGCCGATTACATGGCTATTAATGGCTATTACCTGCTTGTAGTCCTTCTTGTACGATTACATGGTTGGGCATGAATCATTAACTTTTCTGCCATGGACATGGTCAACGGAAGTTTTGAAACTTAATTCTCTTTTCCATCATATATAACACAGCAATCTTTTTTTTTTTTTTTTTTTTTTTTTTTTTTTGGTGGTCTTTTTTTTTCTGTGGGGGTGGGGGGAGGAGGGTTTATGTTCTTCCAAACAGAAATCTTACGTACAAGGCTTAGGATGTACAATGCTCATGTTTGCTTGTATGCTCCTAAGTTCTATCAATAAAGATTATTTATCAGCATTTGATACTATGGCTACTATGGCTCCCTTCCATCTTTTAAGTTGTGGTGGAAAATTGAGTCTCTAAAATATATTACATTTCCATCTTATACATAAGCTTATGGATTAGTTTGGAGCATTCTAGATGCTTGAGTTCTTCAAGCAAGCTGCCCATTATGCAAGGCACTCTTATAGGCAATCTTGGCCCAACTTCTCCACAATTTGGAAGGCTTCAAGGCATCTTGTGACACTTTTCCTTGTGTGTTTATACTTCATACTGGGTAGCATAGAGAATTGAGGGGATGGGGGGGAATTTCTTTGAGAATAAAGAACAAGGTTTTAAATTGCGGCTGCAGATGTGGGGATCTGTAGGTGTTTTGCAGTCCAGGTGTAACAGTCATGGTTTGTGAATTTTAAAGAAAAAAAAAACCTATTATCCATGTCAGTGTGTCCAGGTTGCTATGATTCACCGTTATGATTGTGTTGATATGCAAAATAGCAGGTCTTTAAAGCTGTGGTACGAGAAACATTCCTTTGGAGGATATATGCATGCCTTTAAGGGAATTTAGAATATGTTTGAGTTATAGCGAAATAAGTAGGATGCAAAAGGTTGGAGTTATTGTCAGCCATGCGAGCCCTTAGAAATTCATCTCGAATGTAATTTCCTGTTCTTTATCTATCACTTAGATTGGTGATGGTTTATTTCTTCGGCAACAATTGTGAGAGCAATGCTTTATTTCTAAATTTTTTCCTTCATCATTACTCTAATGTCTACATTGCTTTCACTGTTAGTTTCTGCACAGAGGGTGTGGTGATTGTTTCTATAGGTTTCAGGGGGATGCCTTTTCTTCCTTCTTGAAATCAAGTTTTTCTTTTATGTGGATATAATTTTTCTTCAGTTATTCAAAGGAAAAGCCTGCCTTTTGTTCTGAAAAAATAACTTTTTCTGATTGCTGTGGCTTACGAGTGGATTTATGTCTTATAAATAAACTGAGTTGCTGTTTTGCATTAAACATTATCTTTAGGTAGCTTTAGTTGGGCTTGTGGTATCCTGTTCCTAGGATCATCAGACCTTTCATGTTAATCAAGAAAGTTTTTGTTCTTGATCACCCCTGTAGCATGCAAATTTTTTGGGGCTTGTGGTATCTTGTTCATAGGATCGCCAGGCCTTTCATGTTAATCAAGATAGATTTTGTTCTTGGCCACCGTTGTAGTATGCAAATTGCACGATCTTGTGTATAGTGATGATATGTTGTGGCCAAAGAAGAAATTTAAGCATATTATTGGTACCGAGTCTTTGAATCATTCAGGTCTTAGTACATGAAGGGATAAAATGTCCAAGGATTTGAAAAAAGGGTTGGGGTTTAGAAAGCTTAACAAAATTAGGCTATACAGATAAGACAGCAGGTACGGTGTGGTTTCAAAATTGCAAGCAAATAAAATAAGTATATGCTCATTAAGAAACTAAAATCTTGAATATTGACGTAATCAAATCTTAAACTGTTGCTTAATCTTCCATCACTTTCCATTACTAGTGTCTTGATATTTTATAAAGAATCTTTGCCTAATTTCATTTTGAAGTTCATTATATATACAATAGAATCATGTGGAAAGACAATTATAGTTATATCTATATATATCTTTATGTGTAACTAAGCTTAAATATTATCTATATGAAACATGGTTGTCTCTCTCAAGGATATCATGTGGAAGTGAAATTATTATGTGTAGTACATGTGTAGAATGATGTCACTTTCTTTGCATCTCATTAAGATTGATATTTGAAGTTGTCCCCATCACATGGAATGCAAGATGTTGCTTTACTTGCTTTTGAGTCTTACCTCAACTAAGTAATTTATTAATGTTCTTTCAAATGCAGCTCTTAGAGAAGATTGGACCTGCAACTGAGAAATTAAAATCTAAAGGAATCGATTTCTCACTGTGGTATAAGCCAGAAAATTATCGCACAGATTTTTGAAATATGCCCAGAGTTCTCTTCTCATTCAAAGCTTTTACAGCAACAAACAGGTGCTTCATGTCATACCCTTATTTGTGTTGTCTTGCATTTTTACCATTTGTGCGTTTAATATTTTTTACATAGGCTAAATCTCTTGTCTGAAATCCTCAATCTGATATGTTAGAATCTTATACTATGTCCTTTCTTTTTCTTTTTAAAGAAAAATATTTTGGTTAAGCAGAAATAAGAGTGTAGTACAGAGATGACTGTCTGAGGATTAGATATCCTCTTAGACAAAACAATAAACAAGCAATACATCATGACAAGAGTAGTTTTCTCTTTAGACAAAAACCTAAGTTTCCTTGAGTGTTCTATGTGGGTTTCATGTATTATGATAATACATACAAAACCTTGTATTACTTGGTTTCATCTGGTAGGCTTTGATAACACAAACAAAGCTCATCTAAAACTAGTGATCATTGGAAACAAGCTTCAAAATGGTTCTTAAAAATTCTCATGGAATTACCTGTATGAAGCTAAGTAAAAATTTAAACCGGTTTCGTTGAGGCAAATTTAAGTTTTTTACTACATATGGATCTAGGTAATGGTTTGGTTACCACCAGAGCAGGCTACCTTGTAGATTTCCTTTGCAGGTAAAATTAAATTAACTGGCATTATAAATGTACATTGTGTTTCTTTTCCCTCTACTTATATGATCCCTTGCCTCAACATATTACTCATTGATTGGGGTTCCTTCTTTATTTTCAATGGTTTTTACTCTATATTTGATGCACATTATTTGGCAATATCGATTTTATTGATTTTTGCTGTTGAATTGATATGTCGAAAATAAATTTACCAGATCGGAAAAATAAAAATACAAATTGTATAAGTCAGGTGAAAATAGGGGGAAAAAAAAATCCTTTTTTAAAGCTAGAAAATATGTATTTAAAACTAAATTTTTTATTTTGTGTCATTGATACAAGAAGTCCTCTTCTACAGTGCTGAAGAACCGGGAAGCGAAGACAAGGAATTGAAGAGGGTCAGAATAATGAAATGCTGATGATGATGACAGGAAGCATAAAATTTAATGCTTGTATTAGTTTCATTACCTTTGAATAATCATGTAACAATGTGTTTAATTCAGTGTTATTAAACTCAGTCCGGACATTGACCCGGCTAAAGAACTGGATAGATGAGCTATTAGTTTATCCGGTGGATCAATGGTCCAATTAATGGATAATCAAAATATTAATAATAAATATTGATGAAATAATTATAATTTAAAATACCGATAAAATTATGATTAATTCGAAAAGCTATTCATTTCATTTGTCCTCTGTGCTGTTTGTGGAATCGAGCCTCTTCGGATTGTAGGTGATGCTTAATTATAATATAATGAAAAATAAGTAAAATATTAAAAAAACTGTTCTGGATCAATCGGTTTGTACGGATCAATTGTTTCAATTGTGAATCAGCAGATTCAATTCAGTTTCCTTTAAATGGTTAAAAAGTAAAATTGGCCCGGTTGTGAGTGAAATTGGCCTGGTTGTGAGGTCGATTTTTCAGATTGATTTACTGGGTCGGGCCGGATTTAATAACTACGGCAAACAAATCATTTCAATAGCAAGTATCTATTGGCAATTTGTTTATTTCATCAACCCCTTTTCAGGAGACAAGCTCTTATTATAGAAAAACGGAAAATAAAAACCAGAAAACAAAAACGACAGAGAACGACTTCTAAGTTTTTGGTCGAATGATGATACCTTTAACCACAAGCCCTTTCTTCCATTTCCCACCCTCATATTCATACAAAGAAACTTCAATCTCCCCGACATTTTCCGGTGAAGTGATGAACTCACCGACGGGGATTTCAATCCATCGTCCTCTAGGCTTTGTGGCTAAGTTTTGTTTGTGTTCTTGCTTGATTCCATTTGGAAGAGTAATCCTGGTGTTAACAGGAACTTCCCATCCATAAGCACAGTCCTTTAGCATTATCACAAATGCAACTTCATAGAGGAATATTGAGGAGAGCTTTGTTGTGTCAAATTTTCCATGTATTTCCAGCCAACAAACGTTTAATAGTTCAGCCACTTCCACAAACGCATCACTGTCAAAAAGACAACTTTAGTCCTCTGATTATATCCAAATACACTGTTTAAGACTTACTTTTCCAGAATTTAATTATACAATTCCTTTATTTTCTCTTTGTTGCACTATTTGATCCTTTTATATATATATATATATATATATATTTTGTTAATTGCTAGTAAAATGTTGTAATAGTTTCATTGCATATAAAAGTGACAAAAAGTGTATTTACTATTTAGTCCCCCGTTTATATTCAATTACATTAGAATTCAATTGTGGGGTCCTCAATTTTGTTCTCATTATACTACTTAATCCGAGTAACGATCAATTTAATAGAAGAATTAAGTGTAACTGACATAAAACTGAATGATCATAATTAAATTTTAAAATTGAAAGTCCTGTTTTGAGTATAATCAGGGCTAAATAGTAATTGTCTCTCATTATTATCTATAATTTATATATAAATATGAAAGTGGGAGTAGAGAATAGTTGAATGGATAAAAATATGATGGTAAGTTAATTATTATAACAACAAAGGACAAGTATTAATTTGATTTGGAACATTAACTAATTTAACTCTATTAGAAATTAAAGAATAATCCTCAAATTATTATAATGATATTAGGTATTAAAAATCGTACCAAAATTAAAATTTTAATTTAATTTATTATTATTATTATCTTTTTTACCCTTTAATGTTTGTTTTTGAGTTTTTATATATTTTTGAAATAGATAGAGCAACTTGCAATTGGTTATTATTATTATTATTATTATTACTACTACGATAATAAATGTTAAAAATAAAAATATTTTTAGTAATTTATTATTACGATAATAAATGACTAAAAATATGAATCCTTATATTTTTGAAAAATAGAAGAAACTATTACTGGTCTCGCACGTCCAGAAAATAAATAAATACATAAAAAGCACGACTTGAGTTCAACAAATGATACGGTGAAAATAAAAAATAAAAAATAAAAAACTTATAGAGAGGAAGAGTAATATTGCTACCTTGTCTCGTAGTGGCAAGGCCAGTGCCAGAAACGATTATCTTCAGCCCAGGTGATTGATAAAGCCCTAGCAAATAAGAAGAAGCAGTTCCCGTTGGACTTCTTTTCAACCCAATATTTCTGCAGTGAAAATAAATTATTAAATATCATAAAAATGCATAAATCATTAAACAGATGAAATTGGAAAATGGCTATTATTTGCCTTCTTCTTTTGGTTCAAGAAAACTCCATTGCAGAGTTGATCATAAAGCTTATCTGCTGAAGACTTGTCAATTACTGAGTCAGCTTCTCTTAGTATAGATTCATAGTTATAAGGAAGCTTTAGTTCTGGTTCTGGTTGGGGCTTCACTTGTTGTTGTGGTGCTTTCTCCTCTGTTCTGGACTCAGTTGGCTGTTTCTGGTTTGCTTCTTCACTTGTTTGTGACTCATCTCGTGACCACCCTGTCCCCATCCTCTTATGATCATTGTTTTCTCCTCTACACATACCAGTAATGTTTTTATATCATCATTAAAAGGTGAATATAATAATAATATTAATGTCGCATAATTATAAGAATAAACCATTTTTTATTGTCTTTTCAAATTTATCCTTATTTGTTTTTTTTTTCTTTTTGCTATAAAAGTAAATTATAATAATTGAAGGTCTGAATTCGATCCGTTGAAATCAAATCAAACCAAATTACTGCAAACTGAATAGAATAATTTTTAAAAAAAAATGTAAATCGAACCAGAATCAAAAATTGCACAAAATCAAACTGAATTGATAGGTTGAGTACAATTCAGTTTATTTGATTTTAATTGTTTTAAGCATATTTGAGTTTATCTTTTGGGTTTAACAAAACTCGAATTGAACCAAAAAAATTTTCAGTTGTCTCTATAAAAATCGAAATAGAACAAATTACGAAAAATATCAAACTGAACCGGTTTGATTCTGTTTAATTCATTTTTCTCCAAATGTGCTATGTGCTAGTAAAAACCGGTTAGTTTTTGTACATTATATTATGCTCATTTCTGGTTTTCGATCAAGATAAGGTATTTAGCATTGACTGTCAGATTTGGAAATTTATAAACAATTTTGAGTATTTTCAAAGTTATTCTCATTTTAACTTGAACAGAATAGCTTAGTGGCAAAGAACATTTGCCGGTTGATCACTATGATTTAGATCATGGATTTGATCCTCCGCAATGCAAACACTCTCGAGCCAACCCCTTTTGCCTCCAAGGGTAGGGATTAGTCAGGTTTATTTTGCACTATTAAAACGGACACGGACTTGAATACCTTGTGCAACTATATGAAGAAAAATTATCCTCATTTGATGTTTTTTTTTTTTTTTTTTTTTTTTTTTTTTTTTTTTGGGTTAAAAATAACATAATCACGGTTGGATTTGGAGACTCGCTAAGGGACAAAAAATATGTATACTATATTCCACACACACGTATATATTCCTTAGAGCATTTATTCTTTGATAATAAAGCATCTATGAAAGCTATTTATTCCTTAGAGCAATTGCTGTTTCAGCTTTAGGAGGAGATAGGTAGCAGTTTTGATTCTTTGGAGTTACTTTACACCATTTAAGGAGCTTGTGAACTACTTGGGCTTTGTTTCTTTTACAAAATTAAAGTGTTGGCATGGAGCTTGGTAAAGTAGTAAAGTGTAAAGCTGAGTAGTAAAGTGTAAAGATCAAAGGATAAAATTGCCCTTAACCCTACTCAGAACCCAACTTTCAATCGATCACCTTCAAATGCACCACCGCCGCTGCCGCTACCACCGTTACTGCCACTGCCGCTGCTGTCTTCATCTACACATATGCATCAATTACTTATAAGTTGCGTCGAGCTTATTTCTCAGTTCGACTTCTCTACCGCTCATTGCCTTCTCTTAGTCTTATCTTTTGTCTCTTCTTTAGGGATAGCCATTTTTCAGTTTTCGGAACCAGGGCCGTCGGTTCAAAACAATGGGAACCGAAACCAGAACTAGAATCGGTAGCCTACGGTCCGATTTTGGTTTCGCCATTTTTGGAACCATGAACCGGTAGTTCAAAGAACCGATCGTAACGGTTCGGAACCGACGGCTTTTTCAGCCGGTTAGAACTGGTGGTTATAAGAAAACTTGAATTTTCTGTCAAACGGCTAGAACAAGCGGTTCCATCCGGTTCCAGCAGCTTTGTTTTATTTTTCAAAATAATTTTGTGAAATCTCCAAATTAACCCTCCTAACAACTATAAATGGCTATATAACGGCTAATTTTAAATGTATTTTGGAAAATTGATTTTTTTGATTTATTATAAATACCTCTTTCCATTTACAACCTCCTCACACAAAATTATCTTTATTCCCTCTACTTGGAGATTTGTGCAAAAATTTTGGATGTTTTAAAAATATTTAATGATGCTACATATAAATTTAGTGGGATTTATTATCCCACATCTCATTTATTTTTGCCTGTATGCATTAATATTGTTAGTGCGCTTTAAGAATTTGAAAATGATACTTTATTACAAAATTGTGTTTTACAATGAAAAAAAATGGTTATCTTACTTTAAAAATATATCACTTCTTTTTCTTGTTACTTGTGTATTTGGTCCTAGACGTAAATTTAAAATTTTATCTGAATATTTGACTTTTTATTATGAAATATTAAATCTTGATGTAGAAGATAGTATTAATATAAATATAGTATTGCATGAAGTTAGAAAAAAATATTATAGAATTATATACTGAATTTGTTGAATATTCTAGTTCATCTACTTCTTCTAATTGTTCTCAATTTGATAGTTAATCATTCCCAACTGAAAAGGTAAGTGTTGGTGTTGCTGAATGTATATTATTACAAAGACAAAAAAGACCTAGGGGATCCGGTTCTTTTTCCGAACTTGATAATTATCTTTACCACTGTTTTCGAGTTTGGTGATAGTTTTGCAGATAACAATTTCTCAATTCTAGATTAGTGGAGTCGTCACGTCAATGCATTTCCAACCCTTACACTAATTGCAAAATAAGTTTTAGTAGCTCCGATCTCGACTGTTGCGGTTGAATAAACTTTTAGTCAATGAAGAAACATACTTAATGAAACACGATCTAGGATGACACCTGATTTACTAGAAGCACAATCATACATGGATGATTGGAGTAAGACCGAACTAAGAGCACAAGAGAATATCAAAGAAAATGAAGATTTATATAATCTTTACAATGGGTCCTCAATGGGAACATCAACCGGTGAAAATAGCGACTAAGTAAGGTAAAATGGGCGCAATTGGTCTAAGGTAAGTAAGAACTACGTGAGCTTTGATTCCTCTAAACCCCAAGAGGATACGTAGGGAACTTAATTTTTGAAAAAAAAAAATTAAGTTCAAACCTTTTTTTTTTTAAATAATAATAAGTTTCAGCTTTTTTTTAAAAAGAAATAAATTAAGTTGAAGACTTTTTTTTTTTAAAAAAAAAAATTAAGTTCAAGCCTTTTTTTAAAAAAAAGTAAATGAAGTTCAACCATTTTTTAATTTTTTTCTTAAAAGCTTTTTTTAGAAATATTTAACAAATTTTTAAATTTTAAATTTTCAAGAAAAAATATTCTCTAATTTTTTATTTTATAATTATGCGATTCGCCGGAGAACCGGTCAGAAAATCGTCTGGAACCGTCGGTTTTTAAACTGTTAAAGAACCGAAGCCGGAATCGTAACTGGAACAGTTAATTTCTGGTTCGGTTCTGGAACCCTGGCCACCCCTACTCTTCTCCCTATGGTGATTCTGGAGAAAGATTGCTTTACCAGTTCGTTAAAGCCCTATCTTTCCATCTCAGCCACCGCGGTAGAGGTGAAGCTGAAAGCAGTAGCCATACTACCAGCAGAGAATATGAAGAATCTCTTCAATCTTGTTATTTATCTCTAAACCAAATCACTCCATTTATAAGATTTAGCCATAACAAACAAAAAAACATATTATATATGCTTCAACCCTCCCATTAAAAAGATTTCAAAATACTTTAGATATGTAGTTTTTCAATTTCATTAGTCTTAAATAGATAAATTTAATACATGTACTAATTATTTTTGTGATAATATTATATAAATAAAATAATCACTTATCCATCATCACCATTAAAAGTTCAAAACTTAGTTGGCAAATATATTTATTAGAGAAGATAATATATTTACCTTTTCAATTAAAGATGCGGGCATCAAACAAGATGGATAATATTGCCATCTATATTTCAACTCTTCAAAATTCAAATTCACTGCTTCAAGTAAATTATTGATAGAAATGAAAAACCAGCTGCCATTACTATCCTTCCAAACGAAGCTTTAGTAGTAAACTGCGTCTTTTACCTTGACATGTTTCTAAAAGAAGATTCAAGAAATCTTCAAATATTTTTGCATAAAATCAAAGCTTTAAACCCTAAAGTGATTACAGTAGCAGAAAGAGAACCTAACCATAACCATCCATGCTTTTTCCAGATATTTTTGGAAGCTTTAGATTACTACATAGCAATATTCGACTCTATAGAAGCAACAATAGCGCCAAATAGCAGAGAAAGATTGGCTGTAGAGCAAATATGATTCGTCCTTCTTCTCTGCGAATCGTTTAGTATTGTGCTTTGGTTCTATAAAGACAAGGCTTCGATTCGTTTGGTGTTAGAGTGCGACTGCGCTAGGGTTTGTTTCTCTCTATTTTGGGACAACGTTGATTTTTCAATTGATCGATTGAAAGTTGGGTTCTGAGTAAGGTTAAGGGCAATTTTGTCGCTTGATCTTTACACTTTACTGCTTGACACGTCAAATCCGACGTGTCAAGCTATTTGGAGTCCTACTCAGCTTTATTTTTAACAATTAGTGGGTCTCACGCGTTCTATTCATATTTTCGGCAAGCCACGTAAGACAGAGACACCTAATTGAAAAAAATTAATCAATTTCGGTACTTGATTGTAAACGTTTTCTATTGAGACACTGAAATAGAAAATTTTCGGAAGTTGAGACACTAAATTTATAATTAAGCCTTTTACAAAATGCTGTTGTGACATCATATTTCTTTATAATTATTTGATTTTTTTTATTTTTGGAAATTAAATATTAATTGAGTTGAAATTAATATCACGAATAATATTGGTCATATATTCTTTAACTTTTTCTTGATAATTAATTAAATTAATAATAGAGAAAATAATTATTTCATCCTTAAAATTTTATAAAATTAATTAACTCATTCTCGCATTTTTGTATATTAAGTATCTAATCCCTGAAGTTTGGTTTCGTCACATCAAATGATTATTCCGTGCAAAATCAAAGGTTTTTTCCGTTAAATAAACTAAAAACCAAGAGAGAGGAGAGAGAAATATTTTAAAATGATAAACTACCGCCCTTAATGAGATGTAACTGAGTCAAACTAGAGGAAACCTTCATTCCTCTCTTTCACGCGATTCCTTATCAGCTCCATACCACCAGTCTTGTTCTCTTCCATTATAGCTGGCAGAACGCCTTAATCTCATTGCCCAAGCTGCAAAGTGACCATCCGGGTTACTCTCTGTGTTAGAGTTTCGGGAATATCATAGTCGGGTTACACCTGTTCCGTGCAATCTACTGCGTTGGCGTGGCCATATATCGATTTTCAACTTGGCTCTTGAGGTTGGTCCGTTTTAAATTTATTTTCTCTCTCTTCCTATCGTCGTTGTCGAACTACTTTTCTTTAACTCTGCTGCTATGATGTTATTTATATAATATTTGGGGTTTGAATTGTGTTTGGATTAAGATTTGGGTTCGGATTCAAAGTTAGGTAGAGAATTGCCCAGTTGGAGATCCGGTGGATGAGAGCGGTGGTTATGGAGATGGAGTAAGTGGAGAGGAAGGACACCATCGTTAAAAAGTTCATCAGAGGAAGGGTTAATGTTAACTTGTTTCCAAACACCAGTATTTTCCATGTTCTTGACTGCCATGGCTACGAATCCTCTGAGTGTCAATTTGACATTGAATATAATTAAGTAACTGATTGGGCTAAGAAAATTATTGTGCCTAGATTGGTGTCTTCCTTTCTATTGTTGATATCTGCTGACAGTAGGCAACATAAGATGGGAGAGGGATAAAGGCAGAGACAAAAAGGCATTATTGGTGAATATTTATTTTATTAAAGGGCATTTTAGTATTTTCATTACCATTTAACGAAAGAAATCTCTAATTTTGGACGGAAGAATCCTTTGATGAGACGGAATCAAATCTTAGAGAGTAGATACTTAATATACAAAAATATGAAGATGAGTTAGTTAATTTTGTAAAATCTCAAGGACAAATATAATTATTTTCCCTTTTTTAATTATTGACCCCGATATCATGCTAATGGAGAGCATGAAGAGCTTTGTGTGGTGTTTGGAAATGGCCTCGACCATATTCTTCATATCTCTTCCGAGAAAAGGAACTCAATGGTTGTCTTTTCTAAAAAATTTTTTAGAATGATTTGCTTTAAGCAAATGTGACTCAAATTATACATGATCATCACTATCCTTGATTAATAATAATATTATTAAAATTACCAAGATTGTAAAGATATTATTACATGGTACTTGAGAGACATGAGAGAAATGGCTTGAAGAGGAAGACAGGATAAGAGAGCGCAAGCGCATTTAGGGTAATTGATTTTAGGCTTCTTTTCCTTTTCATCAAGATGCTGCATTTGGTCTTAGCCAATTAGGTATGGAATAATTTGGTCTTTTCACATATGTGAATAGTTCAAGTCCTCAAAAACCATAAATGTTTTCACCAATTTGATGAGTCCAAGAGAGCACAAACTCTTATTGTGTAGCCCGCAGTATTATTTCGGCTCATCCAGCCTTCAAATGAATAAAAAAGAGAAAAATATGGTACGATCTATGTGGTTTGTGAAATACAACTAATCTATCTTTGTCTTTTTTAAAATATACTAATTTTTTCTATGTTTTGCTTCCATTTTACTATTAAGTCCTTTTGTCTAATTTTTGTATATTTTTTGTTAAGTCAATAAGAAAACACAGAGGTCAAATGAGAGATACAAAAAATATTATACCAAAAAAATTAGTACGGTCGATATAGTTTGAAAAATATAGCTAGTTTGGCCTTGTGTTTTTACAAATAGAAGGGATATTTTTATCATTTCATAAAGTACTTAATAAGAAAAAATGCAAAAATTGGACAGAATGACCTTATAGTCTAACAGTAAACTATAAAGATGTTTTAGTGTATTTAAAAAAAAAAAAGAACAGACTAATTTTATTTCACAAACTATAGGGATCGTACTGTATTTTTTTCTAAAAATATTGATGCATTTAGTGTATGGAGGTTTAGGTGTGGCTAGTGGATCCTCATTATATTATAATAAAAAGTCAAAATTAGATGTCACTCGACTAAATGCCAAGATTGAGTAAAATTATAATAAAAGTTAAAGTTAAGAGCCCGTTTGGGAATGAAAAAAAAATATATATATATAGATTTGAATTGTATGAATTGAATTCCATGGAATTGGATATAACAAATTCAAATTCTACTAAAATTGATGGAATTTATAAATGAATTCTATAAAATTGACAATTGAAATGTTTATTGACAAAATTACCCTCCACTATAAACTCAACTATTTTTACTTTTTTTTCCTTCTTGTTTATTTTCTTTGAAAAATTCCAGACTATAACATAATTATTTTTTTAATCTAATAATAACATTAGTTTATATGTTTATTTTTTTTCCTTTTTATTTTTTTTTGGAAAGTTTCAAACTGGTAATATCGGTTTTTTTTTTTTCTTTTAAAGTCTAGTAATAACATTAGTTATTATTACTATGAAAAGTAAGTATCAACAATTGTTTTCAAATGCAATTAAAAAAAATAATAACATTCTTAATATTTTTTTTAGTTTCCAAATTAATTACTTAAATCAACAAAATTTTTTACATTAATTAAAAATAATTATTATGATGAATTTTATTGTCTATATAATTAATTAATTAGCGTGGATATTAGTGTATTTATTTATATGAAATTTATTATTTATATTTTAATAAAAAATGACAAGTTATTATATTGTACATAATAAATATAATTGGTGTTTACTATTTTTATTAAATTATCATGTCAAGGGTGTTAAAAAAAATAAAGACAAATAAATTTTCATTTAAGAATTTATTCTAAATATAATTTTGTAGAATTCAATTGAATTCCTTATTTTAAATTGTAGTATATCAAACATGACAAATTCGTTTGCAAATGAATTCTACAACTATTATTCATTTGTTCTAAACGGACTGTAAGAGTATTTTAATAGTTTTAACCCCTTATAACATGAAAATTCAAATAAGAAAATTCTCAAAAGGCTTGCATATTACATATTACATATTGATAGACACAACTATATATATATATATATATATATATTTATGGAGTACTATATAATTATAGAATTTCATGATTCTCTTCATAAAGCTATTCTTTATAATTTTATCTTTCGTCTAAGATACAAATTTGTTGTTTACATTTTAGTCAACGAGACAAATTAAATTACTTAAAATACTTACTGATTAGACATATCTAAAACTTTACCAAAACTTTAAATTAAATTTGGTTGTATTTAAATTATGATTTCATAAATGATAATTCAAATTACAAAAACAAACGACTTTATTATATTTATTGTTATAAACTGCTTTTTTTGCGCACACAAAAAAGAATTATATAGCTAAATTGCTCAATTAACATCTTCAACTCCTTTAACTAATCTTTTTTTTCCTTGAATAGAAACTCTTTCAACTAATTGACCCTAGCTACTGGTATTAGTTATTTAGGCTTAATTTTGATACCAGCAAGAACCATTCCACCAGTCACTTTCAACTTCAGACATACCGAACTCCACAACTCCGGCCGAGTCCTTAACCAGAACGGTAAATTCGCCATCGCTAATCTCATGCCAATCTTGATTTTTCTCTTTGTATGATTCAAGTACAATATATTTTACCTAATGGTAAAATTTATATTACTTAATTTTATTTTAAAAATATCATTCAATCACGTAGATTTTATTTTTCAGCAAACAGTTAACTACCCTTATGTCCCAAAATATAACTCGTTTAAGGTTTTTGCATGAAGATTAAGAAAATAATTAATTTTCCTAAATTATAATAAAATCAAGGGTAATTTGACTAAATTATTCTTTATCTCAAAATGAGTATCTAGTGAGGTATTTATTGTATCTAATGAGGTAGTGATTGTATCTAATGTAAATAACAGTAACATTGGAAAAACATCTTTTATTATTTCTTAAAATACGCAAAATGAATTATATTTTTTGGTTCAAAATAATCATCGAAAAACGGTTTATATTTTGCAACCGAGAGAAGGGAGTAATAAATTAACTATACATCTAATAAATATATGTAAAATCCATGATTACCTAATCTCCTCCTCTGAAAGTATGATCCGTTTCCCCATATGATATTTAGAGCCTTCACAGGCACGATGTATGCTCCATCTGGGTCTGCCTGCATAACATATTAATTTAATTAATTTAATAAATAAATTATCAAATTAAAAATAAAAATTCACTTACACTTATCCAATGAGGATTATAATTTACTGAATTTAAACTTGTAATGCAGTACTCAAACCTGAAATATATAAATATTATATAGCATAAGGAAGAACACATTATTTTTATTTTTCTTTTCTTTCCATGCAAGCTTTTAAAAGATTATATTCTTTCTTTTTCTTTTGGTTAAATCCCAAAAATGGAAAGAAAAAAGAAGTTGATTTGTTTTTTGCCACCAATCGCTCCCTCTCTCTTCTTCTTTTACATCAGAAAGTGTTGGACTACAATTTTTACTCATATTATTATACTAGAAAAAGTGAAAAACAGATCAAAAAATAAAAACATGTACTCACTTTAACTTTTATTTCAATTATTGAATTCTTGAATTATTATTTATCAAATACCTAAGTTCAATTTTAATTGGAAAACTTAATTTGCAACCAATTAATTATATATATGGTGAAAGTGTACGACTATCCATCGACATACTTAAATTTAGATTTGTAATATAAAATACGTACGTCAAAGATGAATTTTATAACGGATATTAAATTTTACAAATTTTAATGACAAAATTGTGTTAATTTACTATTATTTAAACGACGGTAAGAAGAATAGATTAAAAAAATAAAAGAAATAAATGAAAGCAATAAGAAAGCAAACAAGATAATTTGAGGAAAAAAATCAAGGATTAAAAGTTACAAGGGATTTTTTAACTTCACTTAATTCTATCAAATTTATTTTATTAGTTTAATAATCAATTTTAATTGTTCAAGTATGGAAAACAATCTTAAAATCGCTAACAAGCTCTCTCCCGGTGTATTATTAGTTATTTTAACCCGATCTAATTACCTATCTTCCAATATAGCAAAATCAAACATGAATTAATCATTAAGTTTTATAGTTTGTTTATAAATTCATACCTAAGCTCGTTAACTTTTGAAAACCTCCATGAGTCAAACTATATAGCTCCGCATCAAGTTATTATTCCCATGTAATTTATTACATTTTTCATATTAAAAATTCTTCTCCCGATTGTGATTAATGAAATAAATCAATCTAGGAGAGAAACTCTGTCTGAAAGCATTAAGTTCAATAATAAATTATACCTTTAACAAAAAAAAAAAAAAAAGCAAATCTAATATTATAAATTGAAATAGAAATTAAGTTACATCAAATCTCTAGTATAAGAATTTAGTTCGACATAATAATTAAATAAAACTCAATTAAATTTAAAACTAATTACATAGTCAATATGAATAATGAAAAATAGAAACAAGATTAAGACTTTAGAGATAAAAACTAGTAAACGAGTAGCGTGAGCGACTTTCTTGATTCTTTACACAAACTTAAATGCTTGAAGTCTTAAAAGAAAGAAAACTAAAAAAAGAATAGAATAAAGATCTAAGATCCAAGATCCCAGAGATCTAATTGATGTATTTATATAGACTTTCGTAGAGCGTCTTTGAATCCGAGTAGGAAACTAGCTAGCCTAAGTAGAAAGAAATATTATTTGAATAGGAAACTGATTTAATATTATATTTCTTCCTACTTAGGAGTCTTCTTTGACCAAATAGGGCTGGAACTCAAACAATGTAAGTCTTCTATTGTTCTCATACAGCTCCATGCACAAGATATGCCCAGTCTTCAAATCTACACAGGCTAAATAATTAAATTCGATCAACTTGAATTTTCAATTTTCTTGGAGAAACGACCGTGGCGTCTGACATAGTCAGGTTTTGAACTTTACTGACTTGGCCTGGTTAAGCTTTTATCTTCATTTTTCAGCTCCAACCTTTTTTGATGCAAATTTTAGTTATTTTTCTGCTAAAAACCCTTCATATCAAGCTTAGCTAGGATCAAAGAAACTTAATTAAAAACATGAATAAATCTAAACAAAAAATTAATCAAAATAATTAAAAGTACTAAAAATCCTAATAAAAACTAAACTAAAAATATTATAAAAATAAGACCTATCAAAATTTTCCAAACTTAAACCATTGCTTGTCCTCAAGCAATAAAAGTAAAAACAAAG
This sequence comes from Jatropha curcas, assembly GCF_041381405.1. Taxonomy (NCBI): domain Eukaryota; kingdom Viridiplantae; phylum Streptophyta; class Magnoliopsida; order Malpighiales; family Euphorbiaceae; genus Jatropha; species Jatropha curcas. The sequence goes on along the minus strand of NC_143160.1, from coordinate 22,023,726 downwards.
CAAGAACATAAATATAAACTAAATACTCTAATACAGCTAGCTTAATATGGTTGAAAATAATTATTCACAATCTTAAAAATATCAATAATCTCCTAACTTGAGTATAAACTAAATGCTTATTTCTTTGCAAAGATTTAATTTCAAGAAAATGCATTCTTCGATCTAAACATGAGTTATTAAGGTCTACAACACCAACATTTGATCAAACTATGAAAAATAAAATATAAATTTTCACAAAAATATTAACCTTTAAACAAAATGATAAAATCTTATCATTCACATAGGCAAAGTTAGTTATGCATTCTCTGCAATTAAAATGCACACAATTACAAAGATAAAAAAGTCTTGCATCAAGGTTGTAATGGGGTTTAGGAGTATAAATTGGTTTAACAAAGAAAAGGGATAAGAAGGAGAAACAAAGAGTACAAATAATATATAATAACAAGATTTAATTATACTAAAACATATATTCTTATTGTGAAGAGAGTCTTAACTTTGAAAATTTTTTGACTAGCCTAATATTGGAGATACTTTGGCAAGGTTTCTTTATAGTAGCACTTTGACAACTTTTTCTTCCTTGCTTGAATTCCCCAAACTTGAATTTTTCATTATTTTCATTTTTTTCTCTTCATGAGGTGTTTTTCTTTTGTACTCCACTTGCTAGATACCCTCTTTCTTTTGATTTTTCTTCCTATATCTTAATATAATTTAATAATTATTTATTGCACATTATTGCACTTAGGGGAAAAGTTTTGTAATTTGGTTTAGTGCCTAGGTTTAATAAAGGGTAAACAAGAAAATTTTTTGATACAGGCTTCAAAGGGTTGGAAAAGTCATAATTTAACTCGGGGTGGCCTAAGTTAAAATATGTGTTTAAAATAAAGAATGCCTAGATCATCTCTTCCTAAATGTGAGCATTTAAAATTTTGCCTTAAAGAAAATTCTAACTTATTTTAGGAATGTCAAGGTTAAATCAAAGCATATGTATATTTACCATAAAAATCTCAAAAATTGGTGTTTTATGACCTTAACAACAAAAGCTTAAATCAAACAATTATATTAACTTAGAAATCAAAATCAAAACTTAAAAGCAAATAGCTTTCAAAAACAACTCAATTTATCTCAAGTTATTAGATTACGATAATTTTCAAGTTTGCTCACAATTAATTCAACTATTATAACTAAAGTTAAAGTTCAAAATATTAAGGGAAGAAAGTTGGATTTAAATTACAATTAAAACTATGCACAAAGTTTGAAATTTTTTTAATGATTTAGCCTTTGTTTATTTATTGTATTAATTCTTATTAATTTATAAGATAATATTGATTTTTCATTTTTTTTCTTCCACAATTATATGCCTAAGATTAATGCATTACTCAATTTAAAAAAAAAAAAAAAATTCAAACTGAATACCAAAAGTATTATGTTAGGACTCTTTGCCTAGCATGGTGTTTGTTAAGTGAGAAAGGAGACAAAATGAGTTGAATTATAGAGAGAAAGTAAGAAGAAAAAGATTTATTTGTTCTATTTCTATTGCTTAATGGCTAATACATCTCTTATATATTTATGTATGGAACCATTAATAAACTCATACCACATTATTGACTCTAATAACTGTCCAACTTGGCCTAACATATCCATGATGATCATGAACATAAAGCCGGCAATTCTTGCTCTTGAGCACAAGGCCCTTGACAGGCCAACAAACATCATTAGTATTACTACCTAAAACTAAAGGATTGCTCTTTTAGTTGTAAAGAGTGGCTCAAATGATAGGACATGATTGAATTCAATAGATAATTGTCAGTAGGTTTGATTTGAGGAACGAATTCCGAAATAAAATTAGTCTCAAATAAAAGCAATATGAAAGAATCCCGGCAAACATACAAATGACATATCATCATCGTCATGGTCTAACATGATTGTATTTTGTTATTAAAATGTGAACTTCTGTTAATCCATAATGAACTATTACTAGAAACTGGAGATGCATTATTCACCAAAAAACCGTTAATGCTATTCTTGGAACATGTTATAAAACTTCAAGTCATACATAGAACTAATAAAATTGGTGCGGCTACGAGACTTCACCAGTCAACATTAATGAAAATAGATGGATTTTATATGAAAAGAAAATTTATGTTGAATGGAACATTCATGAAATCCATCAATTTATGCAATAAGATTGACAAGGAACAAAAACAAAGACTAAGTTTTCTTACTGTAAACAATGTAAATCAAATAGATTCTGGTTGCAACTCTAGTGTTTCTCCTACAGACATTGGAACGATATCTCTGAACAAAAATGAGAAAGACTCTAGCACTTCCATTGGGTCTTGGTCAACTTGATCTTTGATATGTTCCTTGGAAGTCCGTAGAAGTTTGGTCCATTAAATCTTGTAAATGCCTCTAACTTATCAAGTGGGCCAGACTAGAACGAGCAAACTACCATATAAGGTACTGTGAAGAAAAAGGTTTAGGACAAAACTTATTGATATGGACATGCAAATAATTGTAGCATGTCTGTGATATGGCATACAAAAGGCAAGGAAGTAGTAAAATATTTGGTACATGACATGACAAGATATAATAATAACAAACCAAACAAAAAATAAAATTTTTCGCCAATAACAATAGCCAAGTTAATGCCCTGGTTAGGTCTAAATATTAGACGATTCTTCTCAACGCTGTTAGAACATCCATTGTTTCCTTCACCAAAAATGAGAATTAAAAGAAATCAAATGTTGGTTTTATATTAGATGCATCCATAAAAAGTTGAGGTTTAATAGCTTACAATGCATAAGCTGATGTAGCTAAGAGAGAAAGAAGGTACCATTAATAATCGGGAGTTGGTAAGCATATGAATAATAAAAGAAGTTACCTCTTCAAAAACCTTGGTATATAGTAACAAGGCAACAGTGACATTATATATTCCAGCATACCCACAAGGGCACTCCTTTCTCTTTCTTTCATGAGGAGCACTATCGGTCCCAAGAAAAAACCTTCTACTCCCACTAGTAACAGCTGAAACAATTGCTTGTCCCAAAAAAGACAAATAAATAAGCTCACAATATAGAGTAAACATAATAGCAATAACTCCTTATGGACTCCACAGTGTATTATTTAATAACAATAATTAAATGAAGTGTATACTCCTATATCAAAATAAATTAAAAATAATTTTTTAGGAAGAATCGTTCTTAGGTTTTTTAATTCAAAAAAGTTAATGAATGCATGCTTTCTGAGTGCTAATTGCTAAATATTTACAAAACTGTCAACTTTAAATCATCATAGTGATTTATTTTTTGATGATAAAGAAAGTGATTAACTATAGGGTCTTGGCATTGTAAAGGGCAACTCATTTGCTAAAAGATGGTAGTATGACATACTATGGGTTTCTTTCTTAAGTACTGGAAAACAAAAACTATATGGTCGCAGTCCTCCTTGGAATAAAGCATTTCTATTCAGAACAATGTGTTGAGGAGTAACAATTGCTGCCACAGATCCTAAAAGATTAAAATAAGTTAGATATGAATTTAATACTAGGAAGGAAAATGGCAACACTTCTCCTTGAAAGACATTAACAATACCGTTATCACAAGACTCGATAAACCTAAAAGCATCCATTGTAGTGATATACTCCATCACAACCTTTAGTTGTGGAAGCCCTTGGATTAAAGGGTTGCAAAACAGTGTAACTGAAGACCTTCTCACAATCAAATATGTCATCATTTGGATCTGTAACCTCCCCGTGTACCCGTAGCAAAATTTCGTGTATATATGAAAGTTATGGGTGAACACAACAAGTAATATTCTACCAAAAGACCATGTTAGGCTACCTATGGCTTATTAGCTAAATGGAAATTTAAGAGTGAATTTGTTTTGGGTTCTAGAAATATATTTTTAAGTAATGAAGCATTTCTTTCCAAAAATGAGTAAGGTAATGAAGCATTTCAATTGTTGAGCAACAATGCCAATAGTAAATTAAATACTAACATTTATCTACATCACCACTACATCCATTATCGTACGCCCTTCATCATTAACTATTTTTAATGAAATAATATAATTAAATACTAAATTCATCAATACAATTTGCTACTTCATCGTTTACTATTCAAGTTTTAATAATCCATTTACCACTACTAAACTATTAAGTACAAGAACTATTCAGATTATAAATTTATAGTTTCATCAAAAATTCCACAATGGTTTAGCCCAAATAATTCGGAAAATTTACCTGCAAAGAATTGTCAAATCCATCATGCTCTTATTAAAGCGTACAGAAAAGAAAATGACTCAGTTAACAACAAAATAAGATGGCCGAAATTCAAAAAAGCAGGAGTTATCAGTAGTGAATTTTTAGATAACAAGTAAATTTTTAATAATGGAAGGAACACAAAAAACATCATTTAATTTTAAGGAACCAATTGAAGAAGGGACAGATGTTATACCAGTATGCAATATTTGCACACCTTTGCCATTACCTATATGGAGTTGATTAATCCCTTTGTATTCATCTGCAATGCTCAAGGTGGAAAGATCTGGTGTAATGTGGTAGTTGGCTGGAATATCTGGAAACCAAGGATTAGAAGTTGAACCAAAGGATTTTTCTAAAGAGAAAGATGGTGAACATCCATATGAATTATAATTGGCTTTGGATAATTTATAGGACATGGACCAGAAAAATTAGAATTATATCTACAGCGACATCGGTCTGCAGTATGATTTTGAAGGCCATATATTTGACAAGGTCCTTTTGGATAAAACACAATATTGGATACACCAGAAATTTTCTTCTTTGGGTGAAGTTACAGTTGGCAGGTCTAGGTGGTGTAGGTAGAAGCGATGGTAAAGAATTGGTAGGTCGTAAAGCCCTATTAGCAACAGGGGTTCTTGTGTACTCTTGATAAGAATCTCATGAGCAACAAGCTGCCCATATAATTCATAGAATGAGACTGGTTCAGTCCGCATATTAAGAATTATAATGATTGGATGATAATCTGTGCCAATATTGAGATAAATAATCACACGCGGAGGATATAGGACAGGCAGCAGCTTGTAGCTGATCAGCCAAAGATTTGGCTCAATGAAGATATTCAACCACAATAAGTTAGTTCTTTTTCAACTCTTGTAATTCAATGTGAATTTGCAATTGTCTGTTTTGGAACATAGAGCCAAAGGCTTGGGATAAGGCTTTCCAAACATCATATGAAGAAGTTAAACCGGAGATGTATGGAAAGATTTCTTCGATTAGGGATGAGAGAAGCCATGACATTAACATTTGATCCTTTTGGAACCATGACTCATACTCCGAATTGGTAGTTGGGGTGGAAGTTTTAGAATTGATAATGATTTTTGGTGGTGAAGGGGTACTACCATCAATAAATCCTTGAAGCTTTTGGTAGTTAAGTAATGGGGTAAATTGCATTTTCCATGCAAGGTAGTTTTTGATATTCAACTTAATGGAGAAAGTAAGATGGGTAGAAGTAGATAATGAAGAAAGAGAGGAAATATCACTTGGAGAAGCCATAATTAAAGAATTAAGAAAAAGAGAAGGCTCGGATACTAAGTAAATTCTTTGTAATATCTTTGTATGTTGTATTGCTTATATATGAATTACAGAGTATATTTATACAGAAAATACAAACTATAACTGCTATAACTCTAGGTACATTTGAACTTGAAATATTTGAATAAAATTTAAATCAGATTGTGAATCTTCACAAATCTGCGATAGAAATATTGCTATCCTAACACACATCAAATACTATTCCAAACACATATTTATAACTTCAATTTGCCCATCCGTTTGAGGATGGTAAGCTGTTGACAAGTGTAATCCAACCCCCTAAAGTTTGAAAACTCTTGCTAAAAGGTGCTTGTGAAGATTGCATCCCTATTAGTAACTATTGTGAGAGGTAGGCCATGTAGATTGTAAACATTGTCTAAGAATGTTTGTGCCACAGTTTTAGCATAAAAAGAATTCACAAGTCTTATGAACTGGGCATATTTGCTTAATCTATCTACAACCAAATGGAAATCTTGCCTTGAGACTTTGTTAATGCTTCTATAAATCTATGGTTATATAAGCAAAGAATCCATGTGGTAAGGGTAAAGGTTGCAAGGTTCCTAACACAACAATTGTTTCAGACTGAACCTGCTAACATATTTGACAATTTTTGACATAATTTTTTATAAACCTTCATAACCCTTCCCATTAAACAACTAGGGCCAACCTCCTATAAGTTGTAAAAACTCCTGAATGACCCCAATCGCTGAATCATGATAGAGGTGCTAAAGTTTCAGGTTTAAATCATTATCATTGTCCATAACTAGTTTCCCATTCCTTCTTAATACCCCATCTTGCCACTTATATTTAGAATGAGAACCTAGGTTAAGTTGTAACTCAGAAATAAGTTTTTGTGGCATAGGACTTATGGTCCAAATATCCTAAATAATAGTAAATATCTCAATAGAAAGCATGTGTGTAGTTAAAGCGAGAATGCTAGTAAAGGGAATTCTTGATAAAGCATCTGCAACCTGATTTTCTTGGCCCCTCTTATATTGTATCTTGTAATCAAAAGATTGATGCTTCAATAACCAAGTATGTTAGGCTGGAGTTACAATTTTTTGTTCTAATGCATACTTTAGACTCTTATGATTGGTTTTGATCATAAAATGCCTATGAAGTAAGTAGTGACTCCAATGCTTTGTAGCAAAAATATAGCTAACAATTCTTTTTTATTGGTAGAGAATACTTGGTTTTTAGGAGATAAAACCTTACTGATATAGGCTAAAGGATGCCTTTTCTTGCATAAACACTGGTTCAATGTCTTCCCCTGATGCATCAGTTTCTACAACAAATGTTTTTATGAAATCTAGAAGAGATTACACTAGGGCTTGAACCATTGCTTAGTTCAAAGTTTGAAAGGAACTCTCGGCAGTTGAATTCCATATAAAGGATCTCTGTATCAATAGCTTAGTTAAAGGCTTGGCAAGTTTTTCATAATTTTTCATAAATCTCCTATAGTACTAAGTGAGGCCCAAAAAGCTTCTCAAACGTTTTATATTCTAAGGTAAAGGCCAATTTTGCACTACCTTAACCTTTTTTTTGGATTTGTATGAGCACCATCAGCAACTATTATGTGCTCTAAGTACTCCACTTGTTGTTCTCCAAATTGACACTTGGTAAGCTTAGCACATAACTAATGTTATCGTATAGTATGCAACACCAATTGCAACTCTTGTAAGTAGAGCTCTTTCTTTTACTGTAAATCAGTATATCATCAAATAAAACCAATACAAATTTCCTTAGAAAGGTTTTAAAAACTAAATTCATTAAGGACTGAAAAGTTGTTGGAGCATTGGTTAAGCCAAAGGGCATAACCAAAAAATCATAATGCCCGTCATGAGTTTTAAAGGCATTTTTGCGTATATCTTCTTCATACATCCTTACTTACCAATCACTTGATCTCAAATCAATTTTGAAAAATACCACACCACCCCCCCTAAAAAAAATCCTCTAAAAGCTCATCAATCAAGGGTATGTGGAATTTATCTTTAAGGGTGATGTTATTGAGTGCTTTATAATCAATGCACGTCCTCCAAGTATTGTCTTTCTTCTTAACCAAAACAATTAGATTCGCATAAGGGCTACTATTATTTCTAATGATCCATTAGCTAACATATCCTTAATTATTTCTTTAATGGCAGTTTTCTGTTCAACAACATACCTATATGGTCTAATGTTAACTGGTTGTGAACCGGGTTTGAGGGGGAACTTATGGTCATGTAGCCTCTGTGATGGTAGCCCTTTAGGTTCCTGAAACATATCTTCAAACTCTTTAAGTAATTTTTGATGGTCAACCCATTCCTCGATTAATGAAAGATTTAACATATAGAGAGCATAGCAGACTATAGGACTTTATGAGTTAAGACAAACTTTGGTTGTTTTATTATAAGTACATTGAGGGATTAGAATGACTTGAAAAATTGTTCCCCTTGTAAGAAGTATGATTTCCCATGTAAATTGAACTTCATGGTAAGATCATTGAAATTGCAATTGATATCTCCAAGTGTTTTCAACCATTGAATTCCTAAAATTAAGTCATAACCCTCTAGAGGCAGCACATACACATTTGTTGTAGAACTTTGTTATTGCATTTCCCTTTGAATTGCTTGCATATGGAATTGCATTGGAACTCTTGGCCATTAGCCACCTCCACCCGTAGTCCTGTAATTTTAGTAATAAGCTAATATAATTTCTATGATGTTTTCTCATTGAGGAAGTTGTGTGTATTTCATGTGTCAATGAGCGTATGTAGCTTCATTTTCCTATATTACTTTCAACATCATTGTTTGGTTGCTGTCTGTTCCCCAAAAGGCATTGAGAGATAATTGACCTTATATTATCTTATTATCCAATATTGGATCTTCTAACTCCTCAATACAATATGTGAATTCACTTTCATCTGCATTAATCACTTCTTTCATTTGCAGTGCATATAGCTGCTTTTTCTTGCATCTATGCCCGATTGAAATTTCTCATCACACCAAAAGCAAAGTTTCTTGGCTCTTTCTTGTCCATTTCTTTACTGGTTAAGGTTGTTGGAAATTTTGAAGGTTGGGTCGATCTAGGCAAGTTAGGTATAGGTAACAACCCATGTTGGTTTTTGATAAGGTTTGATTTGGTCTTGAAATGGTATTGGGATATTGATTTTAGATAATAGGCTTATATGTATTAGTATAATTGGAATTATTGGATTTATTTTCGCTTGTGGTACGTAAATTATAGGGCTATTGCTTAATTGTCCATATGCTTTAATTCGTCACATAAAATTACACAAATTACTATTGGAATAACAAAAAAGATTATTAACCCGTTTCTTGGTCACAGCCCGGTTAAATACTGATGTTGCATTACTTTATCACTTGATGAGTAAATTAAAAAATTACACGAGAAAAATTTGTCTCTCTCATGTGCTCTCTCTCCTGCCCACAAAAGGTCACACCGTCTCTCTTGCCCATTCTATCATAAAGAAAAGAGAGGATGGGCAGTGATTTGCTGGCTTTTAATAAATATCTTAAGTTAAATACTTTTAAGAATTTCTTTATTTTATATAGCTAAGTAGAGATTAGAAATTTAAAATAATTCTAATAAAAAGGTCATATATATTTAATTAAAAATTTAAACTTTTATGAAGTACTCTCTTTAAGTTAAAAGTTGACATTTCATCCATTAAGTATCTCAATTAAAAAGTTTTTACGCCTTTAAATATATGATAATTTTTAATTAGTAATTATACAAATTAGAAAAACTAATTTAATTTTTAACCTTAATTTAAATTTGAATTGATTTTTCAAAAAATCATAAAGATTTTAAATAAAATCACATAAATTTATTTTAATCTAAATAAGGTTAACCAAATAAATTATGTATAAAATACTAATACAATCTAACACTGCCATTGATAAGTCTTTTAACTTTTGCAATATTATCTCTATTTTCTGGAAAAAATTGATAGTAAGAAAGATAGAATGGTTGAAGAAAAATCAAAGGCAAGTGATGAGGAGTTGAGGTTTATTTGTTAAATCATGGATAAAAGCATATCAAGAAGAAAATGACAAAAAAAAAAAAAAAAAAAAAAAAAAAAAAAAGAAAAAGACATTGTGGACAGTAGAAGAAGAAAGAACAAAAGGACAAACGAATGAGATGAGAGAGAAAAAATGACTCAATTTTCCGTAGTTTGACATTTACTTTTTTTTTTTTCATTTATTATGTTAAAAACATTTATCACGGTAAAAACTTTTTCACGTTAGCAAATTTACCGTTTGTCAACCTCAAAATCGGAAAATAAATTTTTGTGTTACTCTAATAAAAGTTTATATATTTTTAAGTGATAAATTAAAATATAAGAACAATTAAAAAATATAAATATATTTTAGAGACAACAGATGAAAATAAGCCGGAACTATTGTGATTGAAGTTGGAGTGAGTAGTTATTGGAAGTAAGGTTTGATAAAGGGGTACTTGTTGGTTAAGGTTTCTGATGAATTGCTGATACTGTCAATTATTGTAATTTGGCTAAGGAATAGGCTTCTAAAAGTGTTTGGAGTCTGAACATCTTTATAGGCATTTGGAGTTCATGTTTCAAGCTTGATAAAAAAAAAAAAAAAAACTTAAAGCTTGATCTTCTAATCTTAAAACCATCAATCAAGGTAAAGAGAGATACAGTATATTTTTATATATCATTTTTCTATATGATATACTTCATATATTATTCTTCATTGTAAGTACACCGAAGAATTTAAAGGTTAAGTTGAGTTAAAATGTTAAACATGATTTTTTTAATCATTTTATATAAATTCACTGGTTAAATCAGATTAAAAAGTGAAAATGAATCTTTTTAATGATTTTATACAAGTTCAAGGGTTAAATTGGTCCAAAAGATCAAATCCGACATTTTTAATCTTACTAAACAAGTTCAGAGATCAAATATATATTTATTCCTTTAGATGAAACTCTAACGTTGCTTATATACTTTTCAAAAAACGATAATAATTTTACTTTTATTATGTTCAATGTACATGTTGTTATAAACTTATAGCAGAGTTGAAAAATAGCAAAAATGATGCTTTGAGCATTCATTTATAATTATAAAAGTACAACAATACCAATTCCGATTCGTTGTTATTGGATATTAAACTCCCACTCACATTTCCTTAATAAAAAAAAACAAAAAAAAGAAACCTTTCGCTCTCTGTTTAGTCGAAATATAAACTTATTCCCACATTATTAGATTGCAATTTAAGCATTATAAATTGTTTGAAACCAAAGTTAATTCATTGTAACTTCAGCTTGATGAATTACCAAACCACCCTTCCATCTACCGGTCCATACTTCATACAAACCAAAATAGAGCTTGGTGTCTTCGCCGGAGTAGGTTGCCGGAACTTCAACGGTCAATCCATTTACCGGAATTTCAAATTGACCTTTTTTGTCCTTAGCTAAATTAATTAAGTCAATCTTTTCCCATTTGTATTTGCCCTTCTTTCCTATCTTAGCCATTATGAAAACAGGACATCCGTTCCATCCAAAGGCTCCTTCTTTCATTTCAACCTTGAACTTGATTTCGTACGACTTCCCTTTTTGTAGATTCTCACTAGTTGAACCTGTTACTTCCAGCCAACATACCTGTAATAACTCTGCTGAAGCTTGGTCTCGCCTGTAATTCCAGTTTTCAAAATTAGTTAGGTCCAGGCTAAGTCAAATTTTTTATGTTTCTCCCTCCATCAGTTAAATTTGACAATTTTTTACTTTTTGATAAGAAATTAAAAATATATATTGAATCACATTGTAGAAAAAGGAGAATAATTGATTAAATTATCCTTTAATTAATGTGTATTCAATTAAGACAAAGTATATTGCAGATCTCTTTATTATGCATAATAAAGATTTATCTATACCCGGCATATGAACTTATATGTATATAATATATGAACTCATATGTATATCAAATTAATTACAAACAGTATTTTAAATCAAATAAGGGTATTTCTAATTATACATCCAGAAAAAAAGGACAAAACAGTAATTTTTTTTAAGAAACTTGTTTTTAGAAACTGGGTTTTTGATTGGCTTGATGTGCCAATCCATTTGCAAGTGTAGGTAAGAAATTTTCATCACGAAATATTTTAAAATAATATTATTGTGTTTCATTGAAAATAAAGAAAGAAAAACCAAAATAATTAAAAAAAAATATGAATATATAAAATTAAAAAAAAAAAAAAAACTGTAAGAAAATATAGTCTTACGATAATTTCCAATAGCGCTCGTCATTACCCCATACGATGTTAAGCGCCGGAGGTCCAAGAATCCACTTATTCTGCAATTATGACGATTAATTAATTCAATTATTTTTCACCAAAACCACATTTTATTTTCCTATCTCTTATCTTCAAAACATATAATATCATTTTCCATTTATTTTTATATTAAAGCATAATCAAAATATTACAATAAAGTTTCCAAAATATACACAGAACACATTTGTTTTCAAATATAAATGGATTTTTAATATACTTGCTTCGATATTTCAAGTAAAATTATTTTTAAAAAGTATATTTATTCATAAAAAGCATAAATATGAATATATAGAAATGTGTATATAAAATCTAATTCTAACCTCTTTCTTTTCCACTGCATTCAAGTTAGCCTCGCGATGTGGCTTTGATGCCATCTTGAGAGGTCAAAAAACAGAAATGTTTAATGTTTAATAGGTTTGGAGGAAGGAATGAGATGATAATTGAATTGCCTTAGCGCTTTATATATGTTCTGTTTTGCTCAAAAAAGTACCATTTAATTTAAAAGAAAATAAAATTTAAAAAAAAAAAAAAAAAAAAAAAAAAAAAAAAGGAGATGGGATAAAATTTGGACGGAGAAAGAATCAAGCAAATGGGTCATAAAAAGAATAGCATCAACCTTTTTCACTTTAAAGTGAATACTATATATCAAAAGCTTTTCCAAAGAATATATACTTTACCTGTTTGGTCTATATAGTAGTTATTTAGTTTACTACCAAGAAAAGGATCGATACCATTTCATTTTGAATTCGCTTCGAATTTATCACATAGTGACAATTCGAAAAAGCTTCATCAAATTTTAAAAATTATTATAAAAGCTATATTTATCTATTATAAAAGCTATGTTATCAAACATTACAATTAGTGAATACATAGTATTGATTTCATTAAAATGCGGAAAGCTAACTCATGAGCTATTGCCAAATAAGATCTAGTAATTAGTAGAAGCTTAGCATTATAAGCAATATTTTTATCAGAGTTTTAAAAAAGAGATTGACCGGCTAATCAAACCGATTAACTCGAGAACTAATGATTGATATGATTTTCTACTGCAAACCGGACAGTTTTAATTTTTTTTTTTAAAATAAAGTTTTATTATATAGACTAAATTTAGTATGTGGTTAAGATATAAAATTTTTCTCTAAAGGTTATGGGTTCACATATCAAAAACTATATATTTTTTTCTTAAAAAACTTGATATTGAAATTCACTAACTTCTTTTTCTTAAAAAAATTTCATAAAAAAATAAAATGTCCAAAAATTATAAATAAATAATCTAAATTTTTCTAAAACTAGTAAAAAAATTTCATAAAAAAATAAAATGTCCAAAAACTATAAATAAATAATCCAAATTTTTCTAAAACTAGTATTAAGAACGTGCAAAAGCACGTTAAAACTTGTTATACTTACCTTTTTTTTTATTTTTTTTTTCTAAATATAGTTTATTGATTTTTCTATAATATAATAAAAATGATAATACATTATTGAATAAAAAAATAAGTATATTAATTAGGTGTTTTTTAGTCAATATTTTACTATAAATATTTATAATATGTATGTAGACGAAATGAATAAATATTGTAAAAAGAATCAAAATTGAATGAAAAAATAAAACTTTATGATTGAAAAGATATGGAAAGCAAAAATAATCATAACTCAAGTAAAATAATATCTTTAAAATTAAGAAGTAAAATGATAAGAAGAAAAATTTTTGACATGTAATAATAAACCCTATAGCTAAAGAAAAACAAAATTGTTATGGTGATTTTTTCTATAAGTATTAAATATTTATATCAGTGGTCTATAATAAATTGGTATTTTAATAAGATTCCTAATTGAATAATATTATAATTTATAATTATTAAAAATTAAAATATTATTCATACGTCTTGTGTTTTTAACTCTTAGAAGTTCAATAATAAATTAAAGAAAGGAATGTATAGACATACACATAAACTCTTGAAACCCAAAAAATGGCTCAAAACAGAAATGTATAGTTCTAGTTTTTTTCAATTTTATAAACATTATTTTCTTTTAAGTCAAATATATTTATGATATAAAAGAAAAAATATCAAGAAAATTAAAAATGCTTAAGCCATCTATTCATTGCAAAGGACATATAAATCTCTTATTAAATTAAAGTGACAGTGGTTATAAATTAATTCAATAACGAAAAAGAAAATAAAAAAATAGCAAATTTTATTAATAATAAAACTCTTTTAAAAACTCAATATATAATAAGAAATAAATTATATTAAAAAGATTACTAATTTGAATTTCAAAAAAAACTCTGAAAATGCTATAATTTAATTAAATTTGATTTTAATGGACCAAACAAAATCAAGTCAATGAATGAAAATTACAAATCAAATCATGCTAGGATCCAATACTGATCAGTTAATGAATTTATTCAAATATTTTGTTTCTCTATTGTTTTAAGTTGCAAATTTAAAATAAATAAATAAGTTAATTAATTTAATTAATTTATTTAAAAAAGATTATATAAAAGAAACATTGGGTCAGCCTAGAAGGGATAAAGCGCTCATAACAAGTATTTGCTCCATCCATGATGAGTAAAACCCTTGACCTCACATAAGGAAGAAGAGTGTCGAACCACTTATCCAAACACTCATTGACATAAAATGTAATATTCGAATTGGCTATAGTTAAAGCTATTTGAAGATATTCTAAATTTCATCGAGGGCGCTGTCAAAAATCTCTTTATTCTCCCTATTCTCACATTTATATATAGTATAGATAATAGATAGAAAATCAAATTTAGCATGGAATACGTATACCCAATTATACACGTAACAAAGAGTAACAAAAATAATGTGGAAGAGAAGACATTAACAGTTACAAAGAAAATGATTGCTTTCTAAGAAAAAAAAAGGGTAAATATATAAAATGTCTGTGGCACTAAATTTTGCAGGACCTATTGTGTCCCAAAATTGATAATTTGCAAACAAACAAGGTTAAAATTGTAAAATTGGGAAGCTTTTTATATATTTGGTGAAAAGAAAAGGACAGAAACGAATTATTTATGCAAGAATGAAATATTCCATCTTCTCCACTCGAACAGGGAAAAGAAAGAGCAGCAAAATTGTATCATACTTTTAAGGAACTGCCAACCCATGCTCAACTTGAATAAGATACTTGCTTCAATCTAGTATGACCACTACTTTTACAATATGAATTCCAAAGGGACATCTACCAGTTATTGAAAAGCAATCAGCCCAGGAATAATACATATCTCCTTACCTAAGAGATCAAAAGTCCGAAATTTGACATTCCTTTCCCATTCATAAATTTCCAGTGTGCGCCGCATTTTAATTCCTACAGTTCTTCCACTAAAAAGGAAATCAATTCATTTCATATGTAAGCAGTAGAAATCCATTAACAATTATAATTCAATAAGAATATTCCATGCATATGTTCTCAATACAATGTATCAGAAGTAAACAAAATGATAGTAAAAGAGAATCCAACATCATCAGACACCATTAAGGACTAGTCACCCTCATCAAGAATTGAAGATACCCTACAAAAACAATACACGCCTTTTCTTTTATAGCCCGAGGAATTGGCACCCACAATAAGAGCATTCATATATAATAAAAGTAACGTTTTAGAGGTTTACTTGAAATAACTTGTAGATATGTCAAATTAATCCTTAAACAAATATTCATCTAGAATCATATATCTATTCTCAATTGCTAAACCCAATTGGAAAAAAGAAAATATTATACATTATAAAGGTCATTCAAATTCAGAACATGTCAAATTAATCCTTAAACAAATATTCATCTAGAATCATATATCTATTCTCAATTGCTAAACCCAATTGGAAAAAAGAAAATATTATACATTATAAAGGTCATTCAAATTCAGAACATGTCAAATTAATCCTTAAACAAATATTCATCTAGAATCATATATCTATTCTCAATTGCTAAACCCAATTGGAAAAATGAAAATATTATACATTATAAAGGTCATTCAAATTCAGAACATGTCATTTGAAATCCCAATTGCAAGGATAAAACCTAAGGATTCAAACTTACAGCTGCGGCTCAACAGAATTTCAGGAGGCATATTTGAAATGGCATGATTGTAGCAGGTATACCATTTATACTTGAGGATATACTCATCTATCCAACTCAACTAAGTCTTCGTTCCAACCTAGTAAGAATGCTAGTATAGACTCCATTCCACTCAATTAGAACTATATCTTTTAAAAGTTTCAAAGCTGCTAAATCATTTGCCATCACTTTTCCCTACATCACTCTTGATCTATCCGTCACTTCCTTTTATGCTATAATTTCAATGCTCTTAACCTTCCATTCTAGCACATTGTGTCTATGATGCACATAACGAAACCATTTGACTCTCCCTTTTTTCCACTTTTCCTTAATAAAGTCCCTTTTCACTAGGGCTGTGCATCGGTCAGTTCGGTTCTAAACCGCACTAACCGATAACTGAAAAAAGGTGGAATATAGTTAACCAAAAACCCACTAAATAAGATCTAAACTGAACTGGTTTGGTTATTTCAACTTAGTTTAACTATTTTGAATGTAAAATAAATTCAGTTGAGCAGTATATAAAACTGAAACCAAACCCATTAGTTGTCTCCATTTAAAACTAAATTAACACCGACTCTTTTAACAATAATAAATAATAATAATAATATTATTATTATTTTCATTAACAATAATAATATTAACAATGATGATGATGATAACAATTCATATTCATCCAGACTCATAAATCTAATCTCCATTAATGTACTCAACCACAATATCCTTCACATTATAATTAAAAAGCTTCTAAACCTAAAAGTCTGAACTTGTACTTAGTATACGAATAGATTTAATTTCCTTTACTAGCATAAAGAAAATTTTGTAAAAAGAATACAAAAATGTGAACATAATACTCTTAAAACTAAAACAGATGGTAATTTGGTAACTAAGAGGGCTTAGTGATTGTCGTGCTACATTATCATCAAAACCTACAGTTACATTAATTAACAATCCATTTTCAGTTCAGAGGCTAACCTTACAGACAGCCCAGTTTGGATAGACTGTAGACAACATAAATACATATGCACATGTCTCCATGTTTGTGTAACCGGAGAGAGAATTTTGCTATTTAAAAGTAAAATATAATTAACCTATACTGGGATAGGAAGGCTGAAGTAGCAAGATATCTGACAAGAAACTACCCAAACTTGTTAAGTCTTCAGCACTTCTTCTCCAGAGTGATAGATGCAGAAGCCATATCGTCAGCTGTCACTGGCTTGTGCAGCTGCAGTTACAATTCACAGATAGAAAGTAAGACGGTGTAAACCTAAGAACATCCTGTTAGTGCACATTTATCCACAAATCAATTATAGCAGACAAGTAGATAGATAGGTCACCAATAACTTAAGATACTGATGGTCCTAATTAAGCAATACCAATAGATTACCTATGGGGGTTGGTCTAATTTCTGGAGACCAAATGGCTTAGCTATTATCAATACCTGAGCCAAGCACTCACCCAATCCATTTTCCAACTTAGATAATTACAAGACAAATATTATTTTGAACTCAACAACTCACTTATGCAAAGTCCAAAAAAATATGCCTAGATATACATTAATTAAAAAAAGTCTCACCATAACATTAACTCTTCCGACTCAGATAGTCTTTTTTTTTTTTTTTTTTTTGCGAGGGTTGGAGTTAGTTACGTTATAGAGCCAGTTTTCTAGCCAAAAAAATTTAGTTGGCGTACTTAAGAAAGAATAACAATCATAGGAAGAGCTTCCATAAGGATGTAGCAACTATGTCCCGGTTTTTAATTTGACTCAGCCACTCCCTTGCCATGTAACCTCCATAAGCATGTTTTGCTCCTTACTTTTGTTCAATTAAAAAAAGAAAATAACTTCTTTGATAATATAGTAAACACAGATAGAGATCATATTCATGGAAACAGCAGGTAATCAGCTACATCCGGTTCCAGATTAGCTAATGCAAGAAATATAAATAGATGCCACTAGGAACGTAACCTTACTCTATCTGGAACCATGCAATTATTTGAAAGAGATTACCACTGTAACTTTCAATGTAAGCATTACTACTACTCGCTCTTCTACTTTGCAAAAGGTTAACACAGGTATCAAATTCCATATATCATCACTGCAGAGAAAGTGTGAGAAGAAAACTTACTGCTTCTGCAACAGATAACCAATGAAAGGAACGCAAAAAAGTATCATTATGTGAAGGTAGGCTGTCATGATTCCAATATGTTATATTTTCAAATGTCGCATTCATCTCCCAACAGTCAGAACTTTTTTCTGAGGAGTCACAAGCTTTTCTTTTCTTTATACCCTTCTTCCCAAGGACAAAGCCTGCAGAACAACAATTCAACAAGAGTCATCATACATTAACCAGTCACATAATATGTATTATCTTCTTCACTATCCTTTACACCAAAAACCAAGCCTAAAAAAATGAAGACAATTTAATTGTATTTGTAAACATAATGAATATGAAATAAAATCAAATGAATTTAAAATTATGAAGTCATTATGAAAAATTTTCAAAACTCTATCTTGGCATCCTGAAACCCGAAAATTTGCAAGAATTCAATTCAATATACTCTCATTTCAAGTAAAGCTGTCTCTTCATAAATGAGGGTAAAATAGAGAAATTAAGTTCATTTCATTTATCAACTGTTCCAAATTATAGAATTCATTTGAACTATATTATTTTAAACATTTATATTAAACACATAATTCTAATTATCTTCTATCAAAATTCATTTAAAAATCCAAATACATACCGGAATAGCCAGGTGGAATAGGAATGGTAGCACCCTGCAATTTCCTGCCTCTAAAATAGGCTTCCTCCACCATCAATCCTTCAGTCTCCATTCCTATATAAATACCCAGT
Organism: Jatropha curcas; assembly: GCF_041381405.1. NCBI lineage: Eukaryota > Viridiplantae > Streptophyta > Magnoliopsida > Malpighiales > Euphorbiaceae > Jatropha > Jatropha curcas. Next base: position 22,004,930 of record NC_143160.1, on the reverse strand, counting down.
TAATGGGAAAAAAAAAATTAAGATAAATAGAACATTAAAAATATTGAAAGAGAAGAGAGAAGAATTACCGGTGAGCTTGGATTTGAAATAGTGAGAAACGGCACAAGGGCCGTCGTATTTGACACAGCAAGGGAGGTGGTGGAGCTGACCGGTGAGATTTGGGACTTCTGCATTGTTGTTTTTACTTTGACTTATCATTCCTATGGTTCCTGCCTCCAAATTTCCCTCTCTATCCATTAATTTTCTTTTTTTTTTTTTTTTTTTTTTTGGCTTTCTTTCTAGTATTTTCCCCTCTTTAGATAACCAGTTGCTGTAAACCCTAATCGTCTAACCCCATTTCTAGTATCTTACATTTCCCGCGCATTTTAGACTCTACCATCGGGAATAGCAATAGGTAGGGTTTTTTTTTTTTTTTTTTAAGGAGAAGAATTATTATATATTATTTCAAGGAAAAATAATTCATCAAACAGTCTGGCACTGAGTCATAAATATGGACGCGATTAAAACGATAGGACGCTCTAGCTAGACAATGAGCACCTATATTATTGTGTCTTCTAATCCTACGAACTTTGATTAGTGGTATAGAGGCTAATAACAAAATACAATTGGAAATAACTATACCCAACTCACTATCAAGTTTTTGGGAGTATAGTGGTGAGTATTCCCGCCTGTCACGCGGGCGACCCGGGTTCGATCCCTGGCAACGGCGCCAAAAACTTGACAGTGATTTTCGCAATTGTACGAAAAATTATGTTAACCTATTATTATTTAAACGACAATAAGAGAGATTTGTTATTATTATTTAAACGACAATAAGAGAGATTTGTTATAAGGAAAGTAAATTCGAAAAGAAATCAATGATTTAAACTACTAGGGAATTTGATTTCACTTAATTCTATCCAATTTATTTTATTTGTCTGTTAATCGATTTTAATTATTCAAGTAGGAGAAACAACCCTAAAATCACTAACAAGCTCTCCCGATGTATTGTTAGCTATTCTAATCTAGTCTAATTACCTATCTTCCAATAGTGCAATCAAACATAAATTAAATCACTAAATTTTATGGTTGTTTTGTGAATTCATAACCTAAGGTCATTAACTTATGAAAACCCCCCTTGAGTCAAACCATATAGCTTCCGCATCAAATTATTATTCTCAAGTAATTCATTACCTTTTTCATATCAAAAATCCTTCTCCCGATAGTGATTAATGAAATAATTCAATCCAGGGGAGAAACTCTGCCTGGAAGCTTTAAGTTCAATAACAAATTATAACAAGAACAATGAAAAACAGATATAATATTATAAATTGGAATCGAATTAAGTTACATCAAATCCCTAGTATAAGAGTTTAGCTAGACATAGTAATTAAATAAAACTCAGTAATACTTGAATAAATCTTCATAATCAGTGATGAACAATAAAGAGAAAAACAAGATTAAGAGTTTAGAGATAAAAACTAGGTAACAGCTATGTGGAATGGCTTCCTTGAATCTTGGCACAGATCTTGGATGCTTGAAATCCTTGAGAGAGAGAGAATTATGTAGAAAGAATACTAAATTTCGAGATACCTCACAATGAATAGCTCCTCTCTTTATATAGACTTCCTGCAGTAGAATCTGACTCTATTTAGGAAACAGAATCCTATTTAGATACAAAATCTTCTTTAGGAGATCATGACTGTTTAGGCTTTGGATTTCTTCTTAGTTAGGACTCTTTTCTCTTCCTAAATAGGTTTAGATCTTGTTTAGCACGTTTGGGAAAATATCCGAGGCGGGCCCATGTAAGAAAAAGATTTGCTTGCTTTTTTAGCTCAAGTCAGCTCTGCCTTTATAGCATGGGCGTGCCATATAGCACGGCTTGGGCGTGCTCAAGTCTAGAACTCTGGATGATTGAGCACGGGTCGTGCTATGCAATACACTCAGGTGAGTCTTTGTGGCACGGGCGTGCGCATTAGCACGGGTAAGGCGTGCTTGTCTCTGTCCTTCCAAGATAGATTTTTGTCATGGGCGTGCTAGGCAAGCATGCCATGAGTTTCTTTTGGGCACGGACGTGCCATTTAGCACGGGATAGCCGTGCTCGCTCCTGACTCTCCACTTGATTTTCCTTAGTTTTTAGCACGGGAGTGCCTTTTAGCACGGGCTGGGCGTGCTTGAGACTGAGTATTTTGCTTTGTAATGCTCTTTTCTGTGCCAAAACCTTGCAAATTTCTTTCAGATCAAGTGGGTTATGATTCAAGGAAGCTTTGAACAAAATTATACTTAAAATGAATTAAAAACAAATCAAAGTGATAAAATTTACTAAAATTCTAATTAAAAACTATACTAAAAATACTATAAAACTGACACCTATCAAAATTCCCCAAACTTAAACCATTGCTTGTCCTCAAGCAACAAAACTAAAAATGAGAAAAATAATTTGACAAACTAGCTTACCATGGTTGGAGATAATTAATCATAAACTCATAAGATATCACAATCAGTAAATATGTGAATAAATCAATTGTTTTCCATGCTACTCATATTTAAGCTAGAATTCAATTTTTGAATAAAGCACATTCAATGAATTAAATATAAGTTAAAGAGATTTTCAACACTAATAATTATTCAACTTACGATAAATAGGGTATGAATCATCCAAAGAAATTTTCAACCTTTCAAAATAAGATAATTGATAGTACAAATTCAGCATTCTCATATGCAAAATTAGTCATCCCTTCTCCACAATTGAAATGCATACGATTTTTAAAAGATCAAAAGGTCTTTATTTTGGGTTGTAATGGGGTTTTGGGGGTATAAATTTAGCTTAGTCAAAGAAAAAGGATAAAAGGTAGACAAAGAGTACAAAAGAATGTATAATATCCAGACTTCCATTGTAATCAAAACTTAATTGTTTGAAGGGAGTTTCTGTCTTGAAATTCTTCACTAGCTAGAGACATTTTGGCAAGGTCTTTCCATAATATTTTGATAATTTCTTCCTTACCTTTTGAATTCCCCAAACTTGAATTCTTTTGATTGATTGCTTTTTTGTGTGTCTCTTTTGATTTTTCTTATTTGGTACACTTGCTAGTATCAATGAAAAATTCTCCATTCTTGTTGCTATGTTTTAATTAAAAGTCGAATCTTTCAATCATACATTTTTATACTTAGGGTAGGAATTTGAAATTGGTTTAATGGCTAGGTTTAATGAGGGTGAACAAGAAAATTTTATGGTTTATAGGCTTCAAAATTAGTTGTAAAAGTCATATTTTTAACTTAGGTGGCCTATACTAAATATGAAGTTCAACAAAGAATGCCTAAATCATTTCTTCTTAAATGTAAGCATTTAAAATTTTGCCTCAAAGGGATTTCTAATTTATTCTAGGAATGCCAAGGTTTAAATAACTTTAGATTAAAATATGTCTATATATCATAAATTTCACAAAAATTAGTATTTATAATCTTAGAAATAAATAGTTAAATCAATGAATTATGTTAAGTCAAAAATTTCAAATTCAGAGCTTAAGTACACTAGAATAGAGAATCAACTAAATTCATCACATATTACTAAATCGTGACAAACTTCAAGCTTGCTTATAATCATTCCAACCATGTTAAGCAAAAATAAAATTTTAGCTAAAATTTCCTTCCCCCAATTTAATCAAACACATTGTCCCCAATGTATATAAAATAAACTGATTTCCCCAAAATTATTGCATTAACAGAAGAAAAGCATTAAGAAAGTGGGGGTAAACATTACCAAAATTGTATTGAAAAATACAATAGAGCTGGGTGCTGGAACATGTCATAGCTAAAAGACCAAAATAAACATTAAGAGAAAAGAAACTACTAAAAGATATAATAGTCAAATAAAAGAGAAAAATAAAAATTCAACACAAAATGATCAGTGTATGAGAACAAAATCAAAATAAGAAAACAAATACAAAGTCAAAAATCCATCAGGGCTTCGGTGGTGGAGGTGGATGCGGCTGTAAAAGCTGGATAACAGTTTGGAGTTGGCCCTGCAGTGTCTCCATGTGAGAATCGAGGCTCCCGTGCATAATCTCGATGGATTGGAATCGGTCTGCAATCATAGATTCCATCCCGTTAAGGCGTGGGTCAAATATGTCCATTCGAGACATCATCCTTGCAAGGACTTCGTCATTGGACATGTTTGACGCTCGTTGAAAGGATGGTCCAGCACCGAAAGTACCTGCATCAAAAGAAGAACCAAAAGGAGGCGGATTATCCTCCTCCATGTCAGCACCACCTGCGGCCTCAGCTTCCTCATGGTCAGAACTGTCCTCTCGATCACCTACTACCCGATAAGCATCTCCGACCTTTTCAATCAATTTCATGTGGATCATGACATCCAAATCTAATCTGGTACCCTTTCCCCCTCCAACGCTATCATAGATTGGTTTAGCCGAGTTCCAGACTTGTAAATATCTAGCAATGTGTTGACGCGTAATTTTATGCCTCCACCTGACCCGATGATGATATGAGGACAAGGGATAAGGTATCACGATAAACCAGAAGTGTTTGAACCAAAAATTGAACCAAACCGCCCAAAGGAGCCTGACCCATGTTAGGGCTGCGTCACGCAGCTTATACCTGCGTGACGGCACTCTTAGCTGCATCACGCAGCTCTAACAGGACTGACACCTCTGGCGCGTGCCCGTGCAACGGCCTGCACTGTTTGTATGGATACGCGGCAACTGTATGAAAAGTAAGTCGCGTCACGCAACTTACGGGTGCGTCACGCAGCTTCTATCCGCGTGACGCGACTGCTCTGTTGCCCTAGCCATATAAATACAACATTTTACACTAAAAACGAGACTTTTTGCACTTTATCTCATTTTTTTTCTCTAAAAATCCTAAAGCTAAAAAAAAACTAAGTTTTCGACTAAAACGGCTAGGTTTTCTTCCCCAAGAACTTAAGTGAGTAAACTTGAGGAAGATCAAACCATTAACCATTTAGTTTTGAAATCAAGAAATATAAAAATATAAGAAAAGAAAAAGAGAAAAAGAGAGAAAACACTTGGTTCTGTGAAAAGTTCGACAACCACACTTCTGGAATCGTGAAACAACGTCTCTAAATCAATCTCAGTGTATGCAATCCTCAAATCTGAGGGCTAGGTAATGATTCTAACTTTTCTTTTTCATTTCTAGCATTTTATCTCTTAAAAATCTCATTTTCATATTGTTGAATTGATTTGCCATTGATAAAACGTAAGTTTGCCTATTGTTGAACCTTTCTAGGTTTGTTCTAATCACTTTGGACAAAAAAGAAACATAAAAAAGGGGTAGTTTGAAAGGTAGTTGCGGACCAGAGCAGTCGCGTCACGCAGCTACTACCTGCGTGACGCGGCTGTTCACGTCCAAAAACCCTTGATTCGGACTGGACCACCTGCGTGACGCAGCTGTTTATATACTCAGTATGTATTTTTATTCTCATATTTGTATTTAACGTGATATTTTGAATAAATAATCAATAAACCTGAGGATTTGGAATAAGTCACAAACAGTTCCGTCACGTAGGTAGGAGTTCCGTCAAGCGACTGTTCTTTATAGAACACCCGCGTGACGCAACTGTTCTAAGTTCCAGAGCAAATGATAGAGTTCCATCACGCGACTGTTCTTCATAGAACAGCTGCGTGACGCAACTGTTATAAGTCCCAGAACAAAAGACAAGAGTCGCGCCACGCAACTGTTCTTCCATAGAACAGCTGCGTGACGCGACTGTCTCCTAGTCTCAGTTTATTTTTATTATTTTCTATTAATTTTGTTTCATTAAGTAGATTTTTAATCTCAATCCGGAAAATGATCAATAATGGGCAAATGGAGTCTTAATCAAACCAAATCAATTAATTATTGGTGATTATGAGATTTTCTTTTTTTAGGATTTATTTCTTATTGTTCATTATTGGTGTTATTATTAAACTCGGTTTGTGGCCCGCCTTTAACCATAAGGCAAGAGCGGGTCTTTTAATTTCATTTGATATGTATGGTGGATGAATGATGGATGTGATGCTTAATTTATGAATGGATGCAATGGATGAACTTATTTGGGACGATTAAATAATTTTCTACATAGGAACTCGGTTCGGTTCGTTCGGGTTGGGTTTAAATAATTGGCTTTTCTAAAATAAAATCAATTAGAAATCGTAGGTTAAAAGAGGCCGGTTTTCCAGGCGTCGGCTTCCAACGGGCTGACGTACCTAATTCTCTTACCTAGAATCGTACTTGGTACGCCTGACCAGTTTTCTTTTTAAATAATTCGGCCTTAAATAAAACGAGTTAAAAGGAGTCACTCTTAAAATAAAAATTGGAAACGGTCCCATTGCCGAAATAATGGGTGGCGACTAAAATGATTTATAAGACCGATTTATCGGCATCGCGTATCCAAAAAGGTTTTATCACCTCTCTTTCCAAAACAAAATAATAACACCAAAAATATAGATTTCGCGTTTTCGGGGGAAAAACACAATGCGGGTCACAAAACACCCCATCATGATAGCCCCTTTATCTGCTCTAGGCACCCTTGCAAATTTTTGGCACAGCCAATACCCAACATTTAGCAAAACTCCCTGTTTAATCGCCCATATAAAGTATAATTCATTCAAGCCTAAATCTCCATCACTTTCACTCCTTTCAAAAATAGTGTTAGACAAGAATTTGTGAATGTACCTTAGGGCAGGATGTAACATCCCTTCCTGGTCCACCCGTAAACCCGAATAAACCGAACCGAGACGCTACAAACTGGTTGACTGTATGGCCTGACATGCTGAAATCATAATGTATATTGAATATAATAGCATGCTGATGGTGTTTACAATAATAATGTACTTAATATTTACAAGACATGTCACTAGTTGACAAAATGAAATGGGCCCAACTATGTGCCCTGTACATGCCATGAAAAGGCTAGACAAAAGATACACATTAAAATGAGTAGCTACCCTGAAGACTGAGTCTTCTACAGATGAACTGCAGCAGTTGTAAGCTGACTCTCTACGGTCCAATCTCAAAACCTGCGAGTTAAACAGGTAACTCGCTGAGCAAATAAAGCTCAGTGGATATCTCAACATAAAAAGAAACAATTAAGCACATACATAGATAGAAATAAGCATGTAAATGCATATGGATACTCAAACATATAAGTACATATAACATGATCCTTTCATTATACCTTGATTATCTTTCGTACTGTTTATAATACTGTATGATTCATGCAATGTTATGTCAAGATGTTTGTATGGCTCCATAAGGTTATAGTGAAACCGAAGTGATAAGAAAAACTGTATGAAACTGAATGAATACTGTATGCTTGGCTGCTATGGCCCATATATAATCATATCCACTCAACGGCCTATAGCCGGAGTATCAAACTGTATGGGGTGCAGATCTGCTATCCTATGTCGCGACATAGCCTTATCTACATGGTTTCTACCTAACCTCAATGGAGCATAATGTTGGTATTGTAAATAATATAACACAACATCATATTAATAGTTCATAACTTCATAAATCATAATGTTTATTTGATTTCACATCATTTGCATGCTTGAATGTTGTTTTGATACATGTTCTCATGTTGTATTTTGGTGTTAAAATGATTGGAGGCATATAAGTGAAGCAAAGGAATACAATTGCATTGAAAATGAAGTCCAAAAGTGCAGGAAAACACAAGTCACGAGCGCGCCTTGCCAAGTCGCGAGCGCATAAAGCACCAGATGAGAGTCAGTGAGTTTCAGGTGAAAGTCGCGAGCGCGCACTTGAAAGTCGCGAGCGCGTAGAGTGTAAAATGAGAGACAGTGAGTTATCGGGCACAAGTCGCGAGCGCGCAGTGCAAAGTCGCGAGCGCGAGAAGTGCCAAATGAGAGTCAGAGAGTTTCAGGTGAAAGTCGCGAGCGCGCACTTGAAAGTCGCGAGCGCGAGAAGTGCAACGCGAGCTCGTCATGCAATTCGTGCGCGCGCGTCGCGTCTTCCACCCTGCACAGTCTGTACTCTTTTGATCATATCTCTCAATATACAACTCCGATTTGGATGATTCAAAAACCCATGTAAAGCTAACACATAGAGGAACAAATAACTCTTCTATGACACTTCCTAATTCCATCATTAAATGGGGTCAAAATTAAGATGAAGTTACTGGTAAAATTTCCAGCAAACCCTGTTTCAACATAAACTCAATATTTACTTCATTTATTCACTTCCTCCCCTGTTTTCTCACCATTACCAGTCCTCCCACTCAACATGAAGCAATATATTGTCTCACTAGCAACACACCACACAAATTCTCATGCAAAGAAAATGGAAAATGACAAGAGATATCAAACCTTTACTCCAAAAAGCTTGAGTTCTTCTTTAGCTTCTTTTTTCTACTACCTTTGAACTCACTTCACCTATAAATAAGAATTCTTATGAATATTCTAAAAAAAATAGCACCAAATGATTCAATTATGAACTTCAAGAGGGTTTACTTACTTGGATAGAAGAGAAGTTGAAGTTAAGGCTTAACTACCATTAAAATTGAAAGGAAGGATTTAAAGAGGAAAGGAAGAAAATGAAGAAGATGAAGATAAAGATGAAAATGGGAAAGTGAAATGGTTATTACGGGTAGGCCATCAAAATATCGATGAATTGTTATATGAAACTTCCTAAATGGTACCTCAATTGTGAAAAGGCTACAACTTAATACCCAAGCTTGATCTTTTAATGCAACTAAATCCTAACCCTTATACTTTGATCTTTTCTCTCAATCAAGTAACTCCACTTATAAACCCATTCTACCCCAACCGGGTTTGGTTCAACTCGACTCAACTCGACTCGATAGGATGTCACAATTCTCCCCTCCTAAATAAAAACTTCGTCCCGAAGTTTACCTGTTGTGAACAATTGTGGATACTGTTGTCGCATGGTTTCTTCAGATTCCCAAGTTGCTTCTTCTGTCTTATGATTCCTCCAAAGAACTTTTACCAATGCTATTTTCTTGTTCCGTAATTCTTTTATTTCTCTTGCTAGGATCTGAACTGGTTCTTCTTCATAAGTGAGATCCGGCTGAATTTCAATCTCTTCTGCTGATAATACGTGTGATGGGTCTGATCTGTATCTCCTTAACATGGATACGTGAAAGACATTATGAATTCGATCTAAGGTCGAAGGTAACGCTAGGCGATAGGCTAATGGTCCTACACGTTCAACAATCTCGTATGGACCAATGAACCTAGGGCTAAGCTTACCCTTTCGTCCAAACCTTAGGATCTTTTTCCATGGTGAAACTTTCAGAAATACTTTATCACCAACCGAGTACTCAATATCCTTTCTCTTTAAATTAGCATAAGACTTCTGTCGATCACTTGCTTCTTTCAGCCGTTTTCTGATGATTTCCACTTGCTCTTCTATTTCTCTAACCAAATCTGGACCCAAAATCTTCTTCTCACTCAGTTCTGTCCAACACACACGGGCGTGCTGAGATGCACGGTCCGGGCATGCTTTCCTCTGGCTCTTAAGCAAAATTTGTCTTCTAAGGTACACGGGCGTGTCCTGGGTCATGGTCTGGGCGTGCTGAGTTGCATATTATGGCACGGGCGTGCTTATTAGCACGGCCTGGGCGTGCTGACCCGTGGATTTTCACTTGATCCTGAAATTTTGACTAAAACAAAAAAACAATCATGGAGAAAAATTGGGAAATTTTGCAAAAGAAATAAGAGAAATAAATGGAAGAAAAATAAAAATAAGATAACATGGGTTGTTTCCCACAAGCGCTTTTGTTTAACGTCGTTTAAGCTCGATGCATTCAACTTAGTTCAGGTTAAATGAGATTGAGGGCACTCTTGATAGGATCAAAGTTGTCATTTTGATAAACTTTCAAACGTTGAGCATTAACTTTGGAACTTAGATTAGACTTATCATCTACTATTTCGATGGCCCCATGTGGAAAAATCTCTTTAATTGTGAATGGGCCAGACCATCTTGACGCGGAACCCAATGAAAATAAAATTTCATGAACTCAATGATAAGTTTTTTTGGAAGAGATCCAAGATCAAACTAAACCCCTCTCTATGGCACCCAAAGCTTAAAGAAGCAAGAACACCAATAATAGAGAAAAAGAATAAGATAAACGCCACAAAGAATTGATAAGTTTACCTTGATTCTTGATGCAATTAGAAGAATGCAATCTCACACCCTCTAAAAACATGAACACGCCAAAGGCATGGAAGAAGAAAATATCTCTTTAATTGATTGAATAATGTATGAATAATTACAAAATAACAAGCTATTTATACTAATCTAAGAGGTCCAGATCCTTAGAGGATTTAGAGTTAGCTAAGGAGTAGGATTTATCAAATCTAAACCAACTAAGGAGTTGACTAACAAAATCATAACAACTTAAGGATTTGGAGATCTAATTCAAATCCACTAAAGATTGACTAAATCTAATCAAAATAAGGCTAATTGTTCAAGGGTGGTCGAAATATTGGAGGCCCAACCCATTAGCATTGTAAAAACACAAAATAAGCTAACTAGTTTAATGAGAGGCAGACAGTTGCACGGTCTAGGGCGTGTCAAGGCGCATGGGCGTGTGCGCATGCATGAGTGTCCCTCGTGAGAGGCAGAGAAGTGCACGGCCTGGGGCGTGCTGATTGGCACGGGCATGCGCGCATGTATGTGTGTCCCTCGCAAGAGGCAAAAGAGTGCACGGCCTGGGGCTTGCTGACTGGCACGGGCGTGCACGCATGTATGTGTGTCCCTTGCGAGAGGCAGAGAAGTGCACGGCCTGGGGCGTGCTGATTGGCACGGGCGTGCTTAGAATCATGTGTTGTTCCTTGAAAGGCAGTAGCTTGCACGGTCTGGGGCGTGCCACCTTGCACGGGCGTGCTTACCAACTCAACATGTGCTTCTATTAATGTGAGAAACTTAGGTGTTTCTTCAAGTTCTTCATAGCACTTGTTGAAAGCAAGGTCATGGAGCTCTTGTGTGATTTGCCCTTGAATGTATAAGGACATGGTTGCTCCATACTTCTTTGCACGGCTCCTTGTAATTGGTCCACTAGGAAGTGCTAATGGATTGCCATTGTTGTGGCCCTTGTTCTCTTGAGCTTCATAGGTGGTTGGTGGTAGTGGATCCGTATCATCCCCCCTTCTTTAAAAAGATTTGTCCTCAAATCTGCATCCATGTCAAAGGGAGACAAATCACTAATATTGAAAGTTGCAGAAACACCATACTCACCTGTTTTGTAGGCATTGTCATTGATGCGCTCTAAGACTTGGAATGGACCATCTCCACGTGCATCTAGCTTACTTTTCCTTTGGTTGGGAAATCTTTCCTTGCGAAAGTGTACCCAAACCCAATCACCTGGCATAAGCACTAATTTCTTCCTGCCCTTGTTGGCTTTATCAGCATATTGTTTGTTCCTCTTTTCTATGTTGGCTCTAGCCTTCTCATGTAAAGACTTCACCAATTCTGCCTTTTTCTCACCATCTAGATTAGAAAGTTCATTCAAAGGTAAAGGAACAAGATCTAATACAGTTAGTGGATTAAAGCCATAAACAAGTTCAAATGGACTAAAACCTGAGGTAGAATGTATGCTACGATTATATGCAAACTCAATAAATGGTAAACAATCTTCCCAAGTTTTCAAGTTCTTACCCACAATGGCACGAAGCAATGTTCCTAAGGTTCTATTCACAACTTCAGTTTGTCCATCTGTTTGTGGATGACAAGTTGTAGAATAAAGCAATTTAGTTCCAAGCTTACCCCAAAAAACTCTCCAAAAGTGTGAAAGGAACTTTGCATCCCTATCAGAAACTATAGTTCTTGGTGCCCCATGCAATCTTACCACTTCTTTAAAGAATAATTCAGCAATATTGTTGGCATCATCAGTTTTATGTCAAGGAATGAAATGAGCCATCTTGCTAAATCTATCAACAACAACAAATATGCTATCTTTACCACGTTTAGTCCTAGGTAATCCAAGTACAAAGTCCATAGATATATCAATCCAAGGAGAACTAGGAACAGGTAAAGGCATGTATAATCCATGAGGCATAGACTTAGATTTGGCCTGTTTACAAGTAATACAAGAGTTACAAACCCTCTCTACATCTTTAATCATGTGAGGCCAATAAAAGTGTTCATTCAACATGTCATAAGTCTTATGTACCCCAAAGTGTCCCATCAATCCCCCACTATGAGATTCAAGCACAAGCAATTCACGCATAGAACATTTAGGCACACAAAGTTTGCTGCCCTTAAACAAATAACCATCATGTCTATAGAACTTATCAAATGCTCCATGCTCACATGCTACATATATGTTGCCAAAATCAGAATCATTCACATATAATTCTTTAACATACTCAAATCCAAGCAATTTAGAACTAAGAGCAGTAATTAGAGTATATCTTCTTGATAATGCATCAGCAACAACATTGTCTTTTCCATGCTTGTATTTAATCACATATGGAAATTGTTCAATAAATTCAACCCACTTACCATGTCTTTTATTGAGCTTACCTTGACCCTTCAAGTGTTTTAGGGCCTCATGGTCAGTATGGATGACAAACTCTTTAGGTAATAAGTAGTGTTGCCAAACATGTAAAGTTCTTACCAAGGCATAAAGCTCTTTGTCATAGGTTGAATAGTTGAGTTGTGCTCCATTCAACTTCTCACTAAAGTAGGCAATTGGCTTCTTTTCTTGCATTAGGACAGCCCCAATTCCCACTCCAGAAGCATCACACTTAATCTCAAAAGTATTCTCAAAATTAGGCAAAGAAAGTATAGGTGCAGAAGTTAACTTCCCTTTAAGCGTGTCAAACGCCTTTTGTTGCTCTTCTTCCCACTTGAACCCAACTTCCTTTTTGATTATTTCTGTTAGTGGTGCTGCAATTGAAGAGAAATCTTTAACAAACCTTCTATAGAAGCTTGCCAAACCATGAAAACTCCTAACTTCAGAAACTGATTTGGGAGTTGGCCATTCTTTGATAGCTTTAACTTTCTCTTCATCTACTTCAATACCCTGTGCACTCACAATAAAACCAAGAAATACAAGTCTATCTATACAAAATGTGCACTTGTTAAGTTTAGCATACAACTTTTCAGTCCTCAAAGTTTGTAACACTATCCTAACATGCTTAATATGATCATTAAGAGACTTGCTATAGATGAGTATATCATCAAAGTATACAACCACAAATTTTCCTAAGAAGGCACGCAATACATGGTTCATAAGCCTCATAAAAGTACTAGGTGCATTAGATAGTCCAAAAGGCATAACTAACCATTCATACAAACCATACTTAGTTTTAAAAGCAGTTTTCCATTCATCACCTGGTTGCATTCTAATTTGATGGTAACCACTCATTAAATCAATTTTAGTAAAGTAAGTTGCCCCATGCAATTCATCTAACATATCATCAAGTCTAGGGATAGGGTGTCTATACTTTACAGTGATTTTGTTGACCGCTCTACAATCAACACACATGCGCCATGTTCCATCCTTTTTAGGTACTAGAAGCACGGGAACGGCACACGGGCTCATGCTTTCTCTCACCAAACCTTTCTCCATAAGTTCATCAACTTGCCTTTGCAACTCCTTTGTCTCCATTGGATTGCTTCTATAGGCAGGCCTGTTAGGAATGGTGGATCCAGGAATGAAATCAATTTGATGTTCTATTCCTCTTAAAGGTGGTAAACCATTTGGTAATTCACTAGGAAAGACATCATCAAATTCCTGCAACATAGAAACAAACATAGAAGGCAAACTATCAAGGTTAGCATTAGTTTCAGCAAATAAAATTTCCTTATACCTAAGAAGCAATATGGGCTTCTCCAAGGCAATGGCACACTTAACCTCTCTAGCTCTTGCATAAAAAGTCTGTTTCTTTTTCTCCTCTCTTTCTTTTTCTCTCACAATTGGGCCATTAATTTGTTTTGTTATTTTTATGGCCTCTTTTCCCTCATCCTTACTCTTTTCTCTCTTTTGTTCTCTCAATCTCAAATTCTCACTCTCATGTTTTCTCAAGGCCGAAACCTCTCTCTCTCTCTCAAGTATCTTTCTTTGGTCCTCATAAACCTCTTGAGGTGACAAAGGCACAAGAACCACCTTTTTCCCTTTATGAACCAATGAGTACCAATTGTGGAATCCATCATGAAGTGCTCTTCTATCATATTGCCATGGTCTTCCCAACAATAGATGTCCAGCTTGCATAGGTACTATATCACACAAGATTTCATCTTCATACCATCCAATAGAAAATGGCACAAGTACCTGTTTAGTCACTTTCACTTCCCCACAATCATTCAACCATTGCAACCTATAAGGTTTAGGATGCTTGAGACAAGTCAAGTTCAGTTTGTTTACCATGTTCACACTAGCAACATTAGTGCAACTACCCCCATCAATAATAAGAGTACACACTTTCTCACTAATCAAACATCTAGTGTGAAATATATTCTCACGTTGCTCAAGGCTTTCTTCTTTAACATGCATGTTCAAAGCTCGCCTAGCAACCAAAGCTTCTCCATGTTCAGGAAGTATCAAATTTTCTGAATCATCATCATCATTATCATCAAGTAATTTAGGCATATCATCATAATCACTACATTCAGATTCAGAACTAACATTCCCATCATCTTTAATAATCATAACCCTTTTATTAGGACATTGAGATGCATAATGCCCTTTCCCCAAACATTTAAAACATTTAATTTCTCTAGAAGGGGTTGTAGAGTTAGAAGTACCTTTGTTGCTTTTGAATGGAGTTTGGACAGTTTCTTTACCTTTTGAAGTTGAATCTGTCCTTTGAGAATTAGAACCTCTAAATTCCTTCTTCTCACCTTCTTTAGGCCATTTAGATCCCCATGTGTTGTTGGAATACTTATTGGTGTTGGATCTCCCCTTTTTCTGTCTTTCAAGTTTCATGGCCATATTTACCATCTCCTCTAAGCTTTCATACCTATACATCTCTAAAGCATCAGCAATGTCTTTATTGAGACCCCCAAGGAATCGTGACATGGTGATTTGCTCTTCCTCCTCAATCTTGGCTCTTGCCATGCAAATCTCCATCTCCTTGTAGTATTCTTCAACACTTCTTCCTCCTTGCACCATCCTTGCTAATTTATTATGTAAATCCCTAAAGTAATGAGTAGGGATAAATTTTTGGTGCATTAATTCTTTCATGATCTCCCATGGTGGTACAGGTCGCAATCCCTTTCTTCTTCTTTTCAATAGCAATTGTTCCCACCAAAACATGGCATAACCTTTGAATTCAACAGCAGTAAGATGGGATTTCTTTTCTTGAGAATAGTTATGGCATTCAAAGATTTGTTCTACCTTTCTCTCCCATTGAAGGAATTCTTCAGCATTGTTGTTGCCTTTGAATTCTGGAATCCTCATCTTAATTGATCCCAAGTCTCCATCAATTTTATTGAAATTGGTTTCTGCAGTATCTTCATCATCATGAGCTTGAAATCTAGTTTGTGGACGAGCTCTTGTTGTATTAGAATTTTGTGGAGCTCTTATCTCTTGCAATTCCTCCTTCATGTTTAGGAAAAGATTATTGAAGGTTCTAAACTGTCCTTGAATTGCTTCCATGAAAACTTTCATTTGAGGATCATTAATTGGACTCTCATCTCCAGATATGCCTGAACTCATGGTTAGTATTCAAAGAGAAAACACAAAAGAATTTGGTAATTCACTCCCTCACGTGTTTACACTCTTTAATCACTCCTTGCAATTCTTCCAATTGAACTTCAGAATCTTAGTTCAACCAATCAACTCAAATGCACGTTTAGAATCAAGGAATAAAACTTAACAATGAAAAGCAAGCACAAATTCTAGAAAGAAGACTCAAAACGATATGGACAGTAGCACAAGAACATAAACAATGCACTACTTTAATGATCAATTAGAGTGTAGTAAACAAGCAAACACACCCTAACAATGTAATAGCAGCAATAGAAAGCTCACACAAAAACAAAGAAACTAGAATTTAAAAGACAATATTAGGATATGTTGTATGAATTTAGCTTACTACAAAGCAAACCAAATATAGACCTAATTAATTCTACCCAAAACAAAGTAAGCAATCAAAGAAAAACAAAAGAAAACAATTTGTTTAATAGGTTCAGAACTGTGCACGGGCGTGCTAGATGGAGCACAGGCGTGCGTGTAAGATCTTAGTCCAACAAGTGAAAGTCAGAAAAGTGCACGGTTGTGCTTGAGGTGAAGCACGGGCGTGTTGCCTTGTGTCCCTTTTCAATGCAACCCAATTTGAGTAGGATTCTTAGATTTGACAAGGATTGTAGTAGATTTGCTTAATCTCAAAAGATATGGTCAACTAATTTTTGTTATCTTATCCACAAGTAGTTAAGGTTGGATTTTATCACAAGATTATAGTGGATAAACTAAATCCCATAAACTATGGTCAAATCCCTTAGGATTAGGAACAATCCCACAATATATGGTCAAATCTTCTAAGGATTAGGAATAATCCCACAAAATATGGTCAAATCTTATAAGGATTAGGAATAATCCCACAAAATATGGTCAAATCCCACAAAATAAGGTAAAATCCCCTTTGAATTAGGATCAAATCCCTTGGATTCAGGAACAAAATCAAGATCCACACAAACAAATTTCAATGGTGGACGAAATTTTTCTATACTCTTTTTTTTTTTTTTTTTTTTAGTCAACAAGATCTAAGATCTAAACTTCCAGAATTGAAACAAGCACGAAATTTATGAAATTTAATTGAAGCAAAACGAATTGAAACTAAACAAAAAGAAAACAAACACAAAAGCAAGAAGAATAAGAAAACAAATAAACACAAATCCTAGAGCTAAGATAAATAAGAATTTACCTTAATCTTTGGCTCTGATACCAAACTGACGCGGAACCCAATGAAAATAAAATTTCATGAACTCAATGATAAGTTTTTTTGGAAGAGATCCATGATCAAACTAAACCCCTCTCTATGGCACCCAAAGCTTAAAGAAGCAAGAACACCAATAATAGAGAAAAAGAATAAGATAAATGCCACAAAGAATTGATAAGTTTACCTTGATTCTTGATGCAATTAGAAGAATGCAATCTCACACCCTCTAAAAACATGAACACGCCAAAGGCATGGAAGAAGAAAATATCTCTTTAATTGATTGAATAATGTATGAATAATTACAAAATAACAAGCTATTTATACTAATCTAAGAGGTCCAGATCCTTAGAGGATTTAGAGTTAGCTAAGGAGTAGGATTTAGCAAATCTAAACCAACTAAGGAGTTGACTAACAAAATCATAACAACTTAAGGATTTGGAGATCTAATTCAAATCCACTAAAGATTGACTAAATCTAATCAAAATAAGGCTAATTATTCAAGGGTGGCCGAAATATTGGAGGCCCAACCCATTACCATTGTAAAAACACAAAATAAGCTAACTAGTTTAATGAGAGGCAGACAGTTGCACGGTCCAGGGCGTGTCAAGGCGCACGGGCGTGCGCGCATGCATGAGTGTCCCTCGTGAGAGGCAGAGAAGTGCACGGCCTGGGGCGTGCTGATTGGCACGGGCATGCACGCATGTATGTGTGTCCCTCGCGAGAGGCAGAAGAGTGCACGGCCTGGGGCGTGCTGACTGGCACGGGCGTGCGGGCATGTATGTGTGTCCCTTGCGAGAGGCAGAGAAGTGCACGGCCTGGGGCGTGCTGATTGGCACGGGCGTGCTCCGAATCATGTGTTGTTCCTTGAAAGGCAGTAGCTTGCACGGTCTAGGGCGTGCCACCTTGCACGGGCGTGCTTACCAACTCAACATGTGCTTCTATTAATGTGAGAAACTTAGGTGTTTCTTCAAGTTCTTCATAGCACTTGTTGAAAGCAAGGTCATGGAGCTCTTGTGTGATTTGCCCTTGAATGTATAAGGACATGGTTGCTCCATACCTCTTTGCACGGCTCCTTGTAATTGGTCCACTAGGAAGTGCTAATGGATTGCCATTGTTGTGGCCCTTGTTCTCTTGAGCTTCATAGGTGGTTGGTGGTAGTGGATCCGAATCACATCTTGAGCGCAACTTACCAGGGAATAGGCGGAGTCAAGAGTTATAGAGCAATACCTGTTGGCCTACTTTTAGATTCCTCATGATAATATGCTTATCGTGCCATTGTTTGGTGCAATCCTTATATATTTTGACATTCTCATAAGCATGGAGGCGCATTTCATCCATCATATGCAATTGTAGCAATCGTTTTTTACCAGCTTCTTTTGCATTGAAGTTAAGAAATTGAATTGCCCAAAACGCCTTATGCTCTAACTCAATAGGAAGATGACAAGCCTTATCGTAAACCATGCGATATGGAGACATACCGATTGGTGTCTTGAACGCAGTTTTGTAAGCCCATTGAGCATCGTCTAGCTTCTTGGACCAGTCCTTCCTTAATTGTCCAACAGTGGTTTCCAAGATATTTTTGATTTCTCTGTTGGTGACCTCTACTTGTCCACTTGTTTGAGGATGATATGTGTTTTCCCCCCGGAGAAAATCATGGGTCTATTGTTGTGTGTTTATTTTGGAAAATGGTGATAAAAGTCTCTTTGGATATGCGATGCTGATAAATCGGTCTTATAAATCATTTTTAGTCGCCACCCATTTTTTTGGCAATGGGACCGTTTCCATTTTTTTTTTTTATTTCGTAAAAGTGACTCCATTTTAACCCATTTTATTCAAGGCCTTTTATTTAGAAAAACTGGTCAGGCGAACCAATAAGGTTCTAGGTAAGGGAATTGGGTACGTCGGCCCGTTGGAAGCCGACGCCCGGAAAACCGGCCTCTTTTAACCTACGATTTCTAATTTGATTTTATTTTAGAACAAAACCGATTTGTTTAAACCCAACCCGAATAAATCGAACCGAGTTCCTATGTGGAAAATTAATTAGTCGTCCCAATTAGATTCATTCATTGCATTCATCACAGATAAATCATATCATCCATCATCCATCCATAATACATATCAAATAAAGTAAAAGACCCGCTCTTGCCTTATGGTTAAAGGCGGGCCACAAACCGAGTTTAGTAATGTAATTAATAATAAACGATAAGAAATAAAATCTTAAAAATCTCACAATCATCAATAATTAATTGACTTTGTTTGATTAAAACTTAATTTGCCCATAATTGATCATTTCCTGGATTAGGATTAAAATCTACTTAATGACGTGGAGTTAAAACAAAATAACAAAAGTAAATTAAAACTGGGAGACAGTTGCGTCACGCAGCTGTCCTACGAAGAATAGGCGCGTGACGCAACTCTTGTCTCTTATTCTGGAACTTATAACAGTTGCGTCACGCAGCTGTTCTATGAAGAACAGTCGCGTGACGGAACTCTAGTTATGATCCTGTAGACTAGAACAGTCGCGTCACGCAGCTGTTCTATGAAGAACAGTCGCGTGACGGAACTTCTAGCTACGTGGCGAAGCTGTTCATAGTTTATTTAAAACGTTCAGACATATTGATTATTTATTTACAATGAAACACTAAACAGAGTATAAAAATAAAATAAGAACTGAATGCGCGAACAGCTGCGTCACGCAGGCGGTCTAACCCAAAATAAAGGATTTTGGACACGAACAGTCGCGTCACGCAGGTAGTAGCTGCGTGACGCGGCTGCTCTGGTCCGCAACTACCTTTAAAACCTTCCCTTTTTTTACGTGTTCTTTTTGTTTAAAGTGATTAAAATCAACCCAAAAGAGTTGAACAATGGGCAAACTTGCGTTTTATCAATAACAATTCAACCAAACAATGTGAAAATGAGATTTTAAGAGATAGAATACTAAAAAAACGAAAAAGAAAAGTTAGAATCGTTACCTAGCCCTCAGATTTGAGGATTGCATACGCTGATATTGATTTTAGGGATAATGTTTCACAATCCCAGGAGCGCAATCACCAAGTTCTTTCTCGAAAATAAAATTGTTTTCCTCTCTTTTCCTCTTTTTTATCTTTTTGTATTATCTTTCTTTGATCTTAAATCTAAATATCTATGACTTGATCTACCTCAAGTTTGCTCAGTGGAGTTCTTGAGAAAGAGCTTTAGTCGTTTTTTTAGATACCTAAACTTAGAAAGTCGTATTTCTTAGAGGAAAATGAGAGCAAAGTGTCAAAAGTGCCAAAAGTCCCGTTTTTACTGTAAAATGTTGTATTTATATGGCTAGGGCAACAGAGCAGTCACGTCACGTGGGTATAAGCTGCGTGACGCACCCGTAAACCTGCGTAACGCGACTTACTTTTCGTACAGTTGCCGCGTATCCATACAAACAGTGCAGGCCGTTGCACGGGCGGGCCAGAGGTGTCAGTCCTGTTAGAGCTGCGTGACGCAGCTAAGAGTGCCGTCACGCAGGTATTAGCTGCGTGACGCAGCCCTAACACGGGTCAGGCTCCTTTGGGCGGTTTGATTCAATTTTTGGTTCAAACACTTCCGGTTTATTGTGAAATCTTATCCTTTGTCCTCATATCATCATCGGGTCAGGTGGAGGCATAAAATCACGCGTCAACAGTTTGCCCCCCCATTTTATCATTAATTGTATAAACGATTAATGTTAAAGTGGTCCATTGACGCGCCTTCTATCAGGCAATCCTCTCGAAGCTCGGTTTGATCGGCTTGGAAAGATGCTGAATCAATCAACTGGTCACCTCCTAAGCTCGGTTTGATTGGCTTCGTCGGTTTCCATCCAATATGTGAATGACTTCAAAGCTCGGTTTGATCGGCTTGGAAGACACCTTCGGGGCTCGGCTTGACCGGTGTGAACCCCTCCCCAAAACATCATAGCATATGAATGCATGTGACTAAGGGCAGAAATGCACGTGAGTGTGTGAGTCGCCACCTTGTTTAATTATTTTAGGGTAAACTAGGAAAAAACCCTAAGTGACTCCAATTTTTAATTAACCTAATTATTAGATTAATTAACCCAATGGTTAAAGCATGGTCTGCGAACCCGAGGTGGATCCCGAGACTATGTCATGCTGATAAACTAACCAAAGAATGAATGCTTTGCAAGGTAATTGGACCAATAGTGATTTCGACTTGCCGCTCGGGGTTAAATCCCTAACGTGCCTACGTACTTCCGTTTGAATGGAAGATCAAAGTCAACGTAGTTCGATAGGCCTTCTTTGAAGGGCTTTGAATGGGTATGCTTAATGCATGAGTGTGTGTATGCTTTGTGCATTTTGTTTAGGCATTTCGCCAAAAATTGATTGATTTGATTTAGGCGTTTGTTGCCAAAAATGTTGATTTAAGGCTTTTAGCCAAAAGATTGATTGGGCGATTGTCGCCGAAATGATTAAGCAATTTGATTGCCAAAATGATTGATTTTAGGCGATTGTCGCCAAAATGATTGATTTTAAGGCTTTTAGCCAAAAAGAGTGATTTAGGCAATTTGATTGCCAAAATGATTGATTTTAGGCGATTGTCGCCAAAATGATTGATTTTGAGGCTTTTAGCCAAAAAGAGTGTTTAATTTTAAGGCATTTTGCCAAAGCTTTTGATTTAAGCGATTTGTCGCTAAAAAGTGGTTAATCTAATTTATAAGCAATTTATTTGCCAAAAATCGATTGAACCGTAGGCAATTTATTGCGAAAATGTGATTGATTCAATTGTAGGCAATTTGTTGCCAAAATGTGATTGATTAAGGCTTTTTAGCCACAATTATTGATTAATTGGACTTAAGCCGGATTGTTCGAAATAAAAGCGATTAAACCATAGTTATTGATTAACTAGGCTTTTTAGCCATTATTGTCGGATTTAGGCTTTAATACCACGATTATTAATTAACCGGGTATCTTAGCCTGAACTTAATTAATTGAGGCAATTAACCGTAGTTATTAATTAACTAGGCTTTAGCCAATATTGCCGGATTTAGACTTTAATACAACGATTATTAATTAATCGGGCATTTAGCCTAAAATCTTTTAATGGAGGCAGTTTATTTCCCTAAAGATGACATGAATGCATTTATGCAGTTGTAGAATTATTAGGAGTAGGAGAGAAGCATGCATGAAGTGCTAAAATTAAAAAGGCAGAGTTTAGTTTATGTACCTGATTTAATCGGCGGCCACTTCTTAACTCCAGATTAAGCTCCTCGTTAGGGGAATATTAATTAGTTCAATTTTAATGACCAATTAACAAAACAAGAAAGCAATAAAGCTAAACTAAAATGCAGAAAAGCAGTAAAGAATCGCAAGGAGCGTAAGGGAGAAGGAGCGTCCGTCAATACAGACTGAGTGAGGAAAACGGAGTGCCGGGGCCTCTTTTTATAGGCGAAATGGACTGTTTCGGCGGCCGGGTTCAACGGCTGGGTTCGGCTGCGGGGCCGCCGGGGCTCGGCGGCTGGGTTCGGGGGCCGAGCTGCAGGCGGCCGGCGGCCGGAGCCGCCGTGCCTGGTGGTTTTGATAATTCTCGCTCCGGAGGCTTTTCCGGGAATGTAGAAAAGCAGTAAAGAATCGCAAGGAGCGTAGGGGAGAAGGAGCGTCCATCAATACAGACTGAGTGAGGAAAACGGAGTGCCGGGGCCTCTTTTTATAGGCGAAATGGACTGTTTCGGTGGCCGGGTTCAGCGGCCGGGTTCGGCGGCCGGGCCGCCGACGGTCGGTGGCCAGGGCTGCCGCGGCCGGCGGCCGAAGCCGTCGTGCCTGGTGGTTTTGCTAATTCTCACTCCGGAGGCTTTTCCGGGAGCTCCGGACCTTCGAAAAAAATTCCGGGACCAGTTCCGCGATCGTCACGACGTCCCGGACGTTTCAAGAACCATATTGGCATACTTTCGGTGAACTTCCAAAATGGCCTTTGGTTCGGTCGGACTGTTTGCAGTCCGGGAAAAGTGGCTCTTCGAGCCTTAAAATTTGGGTATTCACAGGCGACTGCAGCCGCTGTCGCCAGTGGCTGCAGCCGCTGTCGCCAGCGGCTGCAGCCGCCTTTAAGGGCGGCCACCACCGCCGCGGCCGGGAAAACTGGCTTTTAGAGCCTCAAAATTTGAGTATTCAAAGTTGCCCCCCACTGGCTATCATAAAAATGATTTATGAGAGCCAGTGGCTATCTGAAGGAGCAAATTTTGAGGATGGACAGAGGAGGAAACCCCGCCGTGGTTTTTTTTCTTTGAAATGATCAAATGCATGGATTTATGTTTGTAACTTAAAGATGTTTTTGCCTCTTAGAGGACTTGAAAAGATGTTTTGCCTCTTAATGAGGGCTTGAAAAGAGATTTTGCCTCTTAGAGGACTTGAAAAGATGTTTTGCCTCTTAATGAGGGCTTGAAAAGAGATTTTGCCTCTTAATGAGGGCTTGAAAAAGAGATTTTGCCTCTTAGAGGACTTGAAAAGATGTTTTGCCTCTTAATGAGGGCTTCAAAAGATGTTTTGCCTCTTAATGAGGGCTTGAAAAGAGATTTGTTTTATTTTTGTTTTTTTTTTCTTTGAGAACCAAGGGTCTACCTAAAGTCGAGATGATCCAATGGCTTGGTTTTGGATGAAAAATGGTTGGTTATTGGTTAGGGTTACCCTAGGTTTTATTGTGAAAGAAAAGGTTAACCATTAACCGGGTTCTACCTTGGGTTTGTGTAAAAGAGATTGATGATGGTTGGGTTCCACCCTGGGTTGTGTATGTTTTTTTTTATAACACTTGCCCCTGAATCAGACTTGGAGGATTTTGCCCCCTGCTTGAGAGAATTGATGCCCTTATTAGCTGAAGTAGAATTTCTTCTTAATGAAAGACTAAAAATTCCGTGATTACTTCTGTGATGGGAGAATGGTGAAGGTTCTTATCACTTCTTGCCCCCAGAATGGTGCTGACCATGGAATACTTCAAGACATTGGTGTTGTACTTGTCCAATCGATTGAGGAATCAAAGAGAACAAAGCCACTTATATGACTCGAGGAAACGAACAATGTGGATGACATCGCTCGTCTGAAAGGATCGAAGAAACGATGGTCCGAGTGGAGACGAGGTATTAAAGAATTAGCTCTCAATGATTATGTTTGACATTTTTTTTTAGGGTTGTTTTGGAAACCCCGGGTATTGAATTGACATTTTCCTCTCTCTCTTTTTTTTTCGAGGAATGACTCAAAGAGTGACACTTTCAAAACGAACTTTTGAGAATGACTCGATCTTTGTGACCCGTTGTGGAATGACCACTGGTGATGGAGACTTGATTTTGGAGACTCGATTTAGAGACTCAAATTTTTCTTGTAGTGAATTTTGACTCGAAGGAACTCAGTGATTCCTGGAAAAAATGATTTATATACTCCCAAGGAGACCTTTGAAAGCACTTTTTTTTTCTTTTTGCCTTAACTTTTGCCTAGTAGCCGCCCTTTGGGGTTTTCGACTCTAGCAGGCTCTTGGCCCTAACTTTTGCCTAGACCGCCCTTTCGGGTTTTCAGCCTAGCGGGCTCAATTCTTGCCTGAAGCCACCCTTTCGGGTTTTCAACTCCAGCTTTTATTTTTCTTTTCTTCTCTTTTTTATTATTTTTTATTATTGTTTTTTATTGGCAAAGAGAAAATGCTATTTATGATGCAAACTTATGTTTGTGACCGCGCCTTTGTGGCTGCCTACGTATCTCCAAGAACTCTTCGGGGGATAGGGAGAATCAAGTCTTTCGTAGTTCCTTTCGGGATGCGAACTTCGTGCTCGACTAGTGCGAAATTCATCTCCGGCTTGATTTCTTCGCGGGATTTCTTCCCGGCTTGATGTCTTTGCGGGATTCCTTCCTAGCTGGACGTCTTTGCAGAATTCATTTCTGTTTTGATTTCTTCGCAGGATTCCTTCCCGGCTTGATGTCTTTGCGGGATTCCTTCCCGGCTGGATGTTGATGCAGAATTCATTTCTGTTTTGATTTCTTCGCAGGATTCCTTCCCGGCTGGATGTTTTTGAGGGATTCATTCCCGACTTGATGTTGATGTGGGATTCCTTCCCGACTTGATGTTGATGCGGGATTCCTTCCTGGCTTGATGATGTTGAATCAACTTATTGACTCGAGCTCGTATGATAGTGATGACCCTAGGCGAATCTGACTTTGTTGTTGTAGTGGTTTTACCACTGGTTGACTGAAATATGACTTGTATTCATCAAAAAGAGTTTTGAATACCCACATTGTGGTGGTAACTTGAGTGGCTTGAGTGTTGAAGAAGCTTTTATGCTTTGAGTTTGTGGCTTCGCCATGTTTGAATTCTTGAGATTAATTTGATTCCTTTTCTTGAACTTTATCTTCCTCTGAATTTTAAACTTATTTCCTCAATGGTTCTCCTCTCCATAAGGAATTTTGAGGAGGCTCTTCCTTTTCCTTGTTTTGAGAAATGGTCCTTGTTTATAAGGACACTTGTACTTGTGCCATGCTTGGCGCTTGATTTTCAAGGTGTTTGTTGTCATCCAATTTGTGGAAATGACTGCTTCTCTTAACTTGCTTTTCCAAAATGTGAGCAGCCGCTTGGTCTTTGTCCTTATGGCTGAAATGATTTGTCATCTACCCTTGATGGGCTTGAATTTAACGGAGAGCTTGCAGTTGACTCGTTTTTGACAACTTGATTTCCTGTAGCTTTGTCCTTGATTTCTTTCTTTTATGCAGAAGTTCCTTTTGACCCATTTTTTTCTTTTGCTTTGTTTGCTTCCTTTTGACCAGGGGTTCCTTTTGTCCCATTTTTCCTTTTGCTTGCTTAAAAGCAGCCTCTCCATAAAGAATTTCGAGGCAACTTGATTCTGAGATGACTTGAGTAGTATATGGATAGCATTGCGACTTCGTGCAGACCCAACCCAATAACTTCTTTATTCTGTCGCTTTTAAGCTCAAAATTCAGACACCTCTCTGTCGGAGCATCTTCCATTCCTGGGTTTTCGGAGAAACCATTCTGGTCCTAACCCCTTCAATCGGCTTTGCCTCGGTACTGTTTGAAGTCTTGCGCACCCTTTGCTGGATCCTTTCCATGATTATCCTTCAAAACTTCCCCTTTAATGGTGCTTCTTAGGATGCCCCCAGTTTTGACTGATGCAGAGCAAATGAAAGGATGAATGCATTTTTCTTTGCCAATTTTTATTATCTTTTTTGTCATCATTTTTTTTTTAATTTTTTATTATCTTTCTTTGATTTTTTTTTTGTGCTTTCACAGGAAAGGATAAGGAAAGAGTATAAACATGATTGGAACGTAAACTGATCCCTTTTTATTGATAAGACAAAAATTTGTGTACAAAAGACACTTAGATTTACAAATTTGAATTGAATGAGAACTTGAATGGGAATAAAAATGAAAAGAAAAAAAAAACTAGACCCTAAAAGATAGACTTTAGGTGGACTGTGATGGACTAGGATTGGATTGACTGTAGTGACTTTGTTCTTCTCGATGCTTAAATCGATCAGACAGGTTGTTGTTGGTCTTGAACAATTCCTTTGTTCTTTTGGAGGTTTGATCTCAACCTTCTCAGACACAAACTTCATTCATTTCTAAGAAAAGTTCGAAAGGATCGAACGATTCTTGTTCAGCAATTTTTTTTGCATTAATCCCATGGTTAGGCAAGGGATTGGTTGATGTTCAGCTTGCTCTTGGGGATGATGGACCCATTGTCAACCAGGTCTTGTAGACAGTTTTTCAAAGTCCAGCATGATTCTGCTTCTTGTATGAGTCTTCTTTGAGTTGACCCAACTGGATTAAGTCTTCCACCTTAGTTGCAGTCGCAATGAGCGATTGGAACGTAGGCAAGTACTGTGTTTGAAGTTGTGACTGGTAGACAGGCAGTAAATTCTTGATTATTATGTCAACTTGTTCCTGTTCAAAGGGTCGGTTGATCATTTGAGCAGCTTTGGCTCTCCACCTCGAAAGGAACGAGGAGAAGGGCTCATTGTTCTTTTGTTTAGTGGTTTCCAGCTCCCTCCGGGTAACATCCACTTCGATATTATAATGGTACTGCGTGTTGAAAGCATTGCATATGTCCTCCCAATTCTTCATTTTGGAACGATCCAAGCTTACAAACCATCTTAATGCAGCACCAGTCAAAGATTGCTGAAACAACTGAGCAAGGAGCTCGCTGTTCAGGCCAAACGGGTTAAGGGCACCCACATACATTTTCAGGTGCGTTTTGGGACAAGTGGTTCCGTCAAACTTGTCCATATTAGGCATCTTGAACTTGGTCGGCAGTCTTGCTTCGGGGAACAAGGACAAGGAGTCCATGTCCACCACTTCCTTGTGTGTCTTAAGGGCAGGAATAGACCTTTCCAACAGTTCCAGCTTCTCTCTCATTTTCTGAGCTTCCAGCTCAAAAGCAGTTCCAGAGGGCATGTCATCCAGGGCAGGGTTTGAGGACGTCGGTGCAGCACCGGGTCCCTGATTGGAGGCAGCAGGTCCGCTTCCCTCGGCTGAAGCTCCATTTCCATTACCACCAGCTAGTTCAGCTATTAGGGCAGTCCTCTGTGCAGCTAAGGCTTCATGCATTCTGGCCTCCATCCTGGCCTCCAGTTGTTCCATAAGGCTTTGAATGTCAGACAGTGATGCCATTGGTGCAGTCAGGGTTATTGGACTTGTGGGTGAGAGCTCAGTTGGTGTTTCAGGTACAGGTGGTCTTTGGAGGGGTACCTGTGAAAGGACATAGTCAAAACGATTAGACTATCCTATATAAGGTATGTGAGATAGTGTGAGGCAGGGTAGTGTACGGGTATAGGGAAGAATGACTTGACCCTGTGAGATGGGACGATTTGACCCTGTGTGGTAGGGTAATGTTGGTATGCTAGGACACCTAGGATAGGACCCAATGGGATGTGATATGTGAGGTAGAGTGCTTAGGGCTGGACACCTCGACTTTCGAAAGGACCTAAGTTCTCAAAGAAGATTTTTTTTTTGGGCCTTAGGGGCCAAAATGTGAATTTTTGGGCCTTTGTGGCCAAATTGGGCATTTTTGGGCCTTTGGGGCCAAATTGAGAATTTTTGGGCCTCTGTGGCCAAATTGGGAATTTTTTGGGCCTCAGGGGCCAAATTGGGAATTTTTGGGCCTCAGGGGCCAAATTGAGAATTTTTGGGCCTCAGGGGCCAAATTGGGAATTTTTGGGCCTCTGTGGCCAAATTGGGCATTTTTGGGCCATTGGGACCAAATTAAGAATTTTTGGGCCTTTGTGGCCAAAATGTAATTTTCCAGGTCTCAGGGACCAAAATGTAATTTTTCAAGTCTCAGGTACCAAAATGTGATTTTCCAGCTTTGAAATGTAATGTTTTTTTTTTGTGAAGTATGGGATGAATGCGTGAATGCGCACAACATCACAACATAATTCATTTTTAATGGAATGATTCAGCATCATTGGGTGCATACAGTCCTAAAGGATAGGTTCTATAGGCTATGACACAAATAGAGAATTGGCTTATTAAGGGACCCTTGAACCTTGAGTATGGATATACCTAACCACATGTGAAACAAAGAGTTTCGCGTGGGTCCAACGTTATGCATACTCATGGGCCATCCCCAAAAGGATTAGGGATGGTTTGCGGTAATAGGGAGGACGCTTTGGCTGTCCGTCGACATAATCAAAGAGACCTGCCGATCAGCGCTACTTGCTATCCAGACTCAGAAGTTTGAACAGAGAGAGAAGAAATTCATTTGAAATTCATTTTTTATGCAATGGAGAAAAAGAATCTCAATCGTGCAAATAAATCAACAAGTTAAAATGTTTTAATTAAATTGTACATATTGAGTCCAAATTCTCCTTATCCCGTATTCTTAAAGAAAGAATACTAGATTTTTTTTTGTTGGGGTATCCTGCAAAACAAAGCATAGTAAAATAATGCCCTAAAGAAGGGCAGGTTAGTTTACTCAACAATTGTAGTCCACTTTTATGCAAAAAGATTACATAAGTATTCCCCAGCGGAGTCGCCAAACTGTGAACCCCTCCCCAAAACATCATAGCATATGAATGCATGTGACTAAGGGCAGAAATGCACGTGAGTGTGTGAGTCGCCACCTTGTTTAATTATTTTAGGGTAAACTAGGAAAAAACCCTAAGTGACTCCAATTTTTAATTAACCTAATTATTAGATTAATTAACCCAATGGTTAAAGCATGGTCTGCGAACCCGAGGTGGATCCCGAGACTATGTCATGCTGATAAACTAACTAAAGAATGAATGCTTTGCAAGGTAATTGGACCAATAGTGATTTCGACTTGCCGCTCGGGGTTAAATCCCTAACGTGCCTACGTACTTCCGTTTGAATGGAAGATCAAAGTCAACATAGTTCGATAGGCCTTCTTTGAAGGCCTTTGAATGGGTATGCTTAATGCATGAGTGTGTGTATGCTTTGTGCATTTTGTTTAGGCATTTCGCCAAAAATTGATTGATTTGATTTAGGCGTTTGTTGCCAAAAATGTTGATTTAAGGCTTTTAGCCAAAAGATTGATTGGGCGATTGTCGCCGAAATGATTAGGCAATTTGATTGCCAAAATGATTGATTTTAGGCGATTGTCGCCAAAATGATTGATTTTAAGGCTTTTAGCCAAAAAGAGTGATTTAGGCAATTTGATTGCCAAAATGATTGATTTTAGGCGATTGTCGCCAAAATGATTGATTTTGAGGCTTTTAGCCAAAAAGAGTGTTTAATTTTAAGGCATTTTGCCAAAGCTTTTGATTTAAGCGATTTGTCGCTAAAAAGTGGTTAATCTAATTTATAAGCAATTTATTTGCCAAAAATCGATTGAACCGTAGGCAATTTATTGCGAAAATGTGATTGATTCAATTGTAGGCAATTTGTTGCCAAAATGTGATTGATTAAGGCTTTTTAGCCACAATTATTGATTAATTGGACTTAAGCCGGATTATTCGAAATAAAAGCGATTAAACCATAGTTATTGATTAACTAGGCTTTTTAGCCATTATTGTCGGATTTAGGCTTTAATACCACGATTATTAATTAACCGGGTATCTTAGCCTGAACTTAATTAATTGAGGCAATTAACCGTAGTTATTGATTAACTAGGCTTTAGCCAATATTGCCGGATTTAGGCTTTAATACAACGATTATTAATTAATCGGGCATTTAGCCTAAAATCTTTTAATGGAGGCAGTTTATTTGCCTAAAGATGACATGAATGCATTTATGCAGTTGTAGAATTATTAGGAGTAGGAGAGAAGCATGCATGAAGTGCTAAAATTAAAAGGCAGAGTTTAGTTTATGTACCTGATTTAATCGACGGCCACTTCTTAACTCCAGATTAAGCTCCTCGTTAGGGGAATATTAATTAGTTCAATTTTAATGACCAATTAACAAAATAAGAAAGCAATAAAGCTAAACTAAAATGCAGAAAAGCAGTAAAGAATCGCAAGGAGCGTAGGGGAGAAGGAGCGTCCGTCAATACAGACTGAGTGAGGAAAACGGAGTGCCGGGGCCTCTTTTTATAGGCGAAATGGACTGTTTCGGCGGCGGGGCTGCCGGCGGCCGGGTTCGGCGGCGGGGCCGCCGGGGCTCGGCGGCCGGAGCCGCCGTGCCTGGTGGTTTTGCTAATTCTCGCTCCGGAGGCTTTTCCGGGAATGTAGAAAAGCAGTAAAGAATCGCAAGGAGCGTAGGGGAGAAGGAGCGTCCGTCAATACAGACTGAGTGAGGAAAACGGAGTGCCGGGGCCTCTTTTTATAGGCGAAATGGACTGTTTCGGCGGCCGGGTTCGGCGGCTGGGTTCAGCGGCCGGCGGGTTGGGCCGCCGTGCCTGGTGGTTTTGCTAATTCTCGCTCTGGAGGCTTTTTCGGGAGCTCCGGACCTCCGAAAAAAATTCCGGGACCAGTTCCGCGATCCTCACGACGTCCCGGACGTTGCAAGTACCATATTGGCATACTTTCGGTGAACTTCCAAAATGGCCTTTGGTCCGGTCGGACTGTTTGCAGTCCGGGAAAAGTGGCTCTTCGAGCCTTAAAATTTGGGTATTCACAGGCGATTGCACCCGCTGTCGCCGGCGATAGCGGCTACCGCCGCCTTTAAGGGCAGCCACCATCGCCGCGGCCGGGAAAACTGGCTTTTAGAGCCTCAAAATTTGAGTATTCACAATCGGCCTGAAGGGTTTTGAAGATTTGGTCACCTTCTCAGCTCGGTTTGATCGGCTTAGTCAGTTTCCACAGAATCTGAAGAGACATCTTCGAAGCTCGGTTTGATCGGCTCGAAGATGTTGATTTGGTAACAAAGTCTTCGAAGCTCGGTTTGATCGGCTCGAAAGGCTTTGATCTGGCCACCTCCTCAGCTCGGTTTGGTCGGCTTTATCGGCTCCAATCGGTTTTGAAAAGGCATCCTCGAGGCTCGGTTTGATCGGCCCAAAAGATGTGGATTTTACCCTGGTCAACTTCGCAACTCAACATCATTGACTGGGGAAGAAATTTCAAATAGCTTCGCAATACATCATCACTATTTTGAAATTGTTCTGACTAGCTTCGCAATGCACCATCACTAATCAGTAAGACCTATCAGCTTCGAAAAACCATCACCGGTTGGCCTGAAAAATTTGTTCACAAGAAAAATAGCCATGTCCGTGTACGAACAGACCTTGCCTTCTGTTAGAAACATATTGGAACATCACATGTTCCCATGCAGAAATTTTGGCATAAATGATTTAACAGAGGATTTGTTATCTGCATTGTCAAGTACACCTTTTTATGATATAGTGGTCGAAAGAAAACTTACCTGAGGGTAATCTAGCAATTTGATGTTTCTGCCCCCTGTGTGGTGAGTAGATAAAAATCGCTGAAGTGTACGTGCCGCGCATCGACGTTAAATTGCCGAAGCGGACCATTGTAGGCCGTTGAAATGGGCCGTGTGGACCTGCTGGTCTCGGAAAGAGGTAACGGGCCGCACGGGCTTATTGGGCGTTGAAAGAAGGTGATGGGTCCATCGGTCCTTTTAGGCTCGGAAGAATGGGCTTGGACCCTTTGCTTGAAGAAATGGGCTTGGGCCCAGGTATTTACTATAAGTAATTTTCTTACATAACCGATTCAGTTTCACTTATTCACAAACCCTAAGCGATTGGAAATTCTCTGAACTTTCAACTGAAAAAGATGTCTCAGCTTCCTGAAATCCCTGCCTCCGCCTACACTCGGGAGATGGAGACTCTCGGGGCCTTACCCGATATCCCTACGTTCGACGGTGAGCCGATGCCGGTGAGCCGAAATCCGCTGACCCCCGGAACGCGGCCGTTGCAGCTTCTTCCGTTGCCGGGTATGGAGTTTCCAGTCCGGTATGAGATGAGTCGGATGCGCGGCTTCCGATCCGAGGTAAGTAAAAATTTCCTTAACTTTGTTGTTTTTACTGCTTTAGATCTGTAGCTGTAGTAGATAAACTGCTTTTTTTGTGTTTGCGCCTGCGTCAACAGTCGCGTCACGCAGATAGGAGTTGCGTGGCGCGGCTGTCCTTGAATGAACAGTTGCGTGACGCATCTGTTCTTGTGTTAACAGTTGCGTGACGCAACTGTTCGAGGCTCCAGAAACCTTAGCTTGCCTTGAATCTTAGAATTGACCCCTTTTAACTGTGTTAGGCCTTGATTTGATGATACTTTCTTGTTAGTACTTGTAAGCGACTTGATTTTGCCCTGAAAATTGCATGAGAACAACACAAACGTAGTGAAATTAGATCGAAATTGAAACACTGCGTACCTTCGACAGTTGCGTCACGCAGCTGTTCTTTGGAAGAACAGTTGCGTGACGCGACTGTTCGTCAATCGAATAAGAATCTCGAACAGTTGCGTGATGCTGCTAGCGAGATGCGTGGCACAACTTCGCGGCTGCGTGGCGCATCTGTTCTTAGGGCAACGTATCTCAAACAGTTGCGTGGCGCAGCTGTGGAGTAGCGTGGCTCAAGTGCAGAGATGCGCTACGCAGCTATGCTTCTAGGTGCGCAACTTGGGCAGGGCCGCGTGACGCAGCTGTGTAGATGCGTGACGCGGCTTTGTAGCTGCGTGACACAGCTATGGTCCAAACCGAAATTTGGTCTTTATTTTTCCTTCAATAAAAGAAAATGAACAGTTGTTAGTCTTATATTTATTGAAATTGAAATTTTCTTACAGGTGAATCTGGGCAAGGCCCGTTCGGGCGGATCAGCCACTGATGCTTCTGCCTTCTGGGACTTATTGGACCCTCCTATGCGAGCTCGGGTCGTCGCTGCAGGATTCGGAGATTACGCCGCCGGACTGCGCCGCACGCAGCCTCGTTTCCCGCCCGCTATGCGATATGCATTGATGGAGCGGTGGAACGACTGCACGCACACTTTCGTGTTCGGGTTTGGAGAGATGACCCTCACACCTGTGGACTATGCTGCCATCACCGTTCTTCGCTTCACTGGCTCGGTTCCTCCACTAGACGCTCGGTATCAGACGGCTGCTATCGGAGCTCAGCTAGTCCGTTCCCTACTCGGTGTTACGACACAAACCCGATACACCGTGCAGAGGTGCATGTCTTATGAGATGGTCTTCAGGTTCTGGGCCGAGAGGATCAGGACCCGCTTGGAGGCTTCGAGGGAGTTGCCGGAGGAGGCCCGACCTGCTGCTCCTGCATATACTAGGGAGGAGAGGGACCAGGCTGCTCGGTCCTTCTTGTTCTATATCATTTCCTCCCAGCTACTATGCACCTCCCAGAATAAGGGAGACCCTGCGGTGTTGGCATGTCTTCGGGATCTGAGCCAGGTTGGGTCCTTCGACTGGACCACACTCGGTTTGGCTCATCTCTATCACGGTCTGGACGTCTGGACCCGTGGTAGCGGTGAGTCGAACTGGCTGTTCATCCGGCCTTTGGAGGTAACACACTTTCACTCTTAACTTTTTTCTCTTCTTCTTTCATCCGCCATTCTCAACTGTTCAACTAACTGATGTTATTTTCTGTCTCTGTTACAGGTGTGGTCCTACGAGTACTGCATCTATCCGGGCAGTCCGAGCGGTGACTCTCCCATTGAGTCCAGGAGGATTCCCCGCTATCTGGCCCACTGCCATCACACTTACGCCAGTGGCGAGGATCCCGAGTACTGGCGGAGCTTCCTTAATGACCGGGAGCTGTCTGATGTGAGTATAGAAAGAACCTCTGAATCTTCAGCTTATCTTCTTTTTCAATATACAACAAATACTGATTTCTTATTCTTTTGTAGTTGTCCCTGACTCCATGGGATTGCGAGGCCTGGAGGACCTACCCGGGCCGGGAGGTGGTTGAGTTGCATACCCGGTCGTGGCTGCTGATGCGAGGATACTGGGCTGACCGCTATTTTCTTGGAGAGAGAGTTTTTGACACTCCGATAGCTCCATCACAGCGGAGGGTACCTCATGCCCCTCCTCGGCATATGTATCTGCTGGAGGGCTTGACCCGGGAGGACCTGGAGGTAGAGTACAGAGGCTTCTCGGCGAATGACTTCCTGTCCGCCGGCGACTTCCCCTCTTACTTTGCCTCTCGGATGCAGGCGCGGCTTCCCGAGGTTCTCGAGTACACCCAGGTAACTCATTTGATTTTCTGCTTATTTACTGTTATTACTATTCTCGCTGTTTCAAACCACTGATGCCATTACTCTCTGTAACTTAATGTAGGAGCGGAAGACGCACAAGACTGCGGCTCACTACCGAGCTGAGGCAGCGGCTGAGGCGCGTGGCGCGGCGGCTCCGGTTGGACCGGCCGGTGCAGTGCTGGGTGACGTCCCGCTCCCACCGGATATGGAGGTGGTATTGGAACCTAGTCTAGGTTTGGGATCTGGCGTTGCCATTCCTGCTGATCTTCGACAGGCTCCTCCTCCGGTGCAGTTGGACCTTGAGCACGCTACACACGTAAGTCATAAACCGAATTTACAAAGTTAAGAGTATTGTACCTGAGTAATCTTTTAACGGATATTCCTCATTTGCAGGTGCCGGCCCAGAGGTATCAGGAGATATGCCAGCGGTTCGGGTTTGCCCGATCCTACATCGGCCGGCTTTACTCCGAGCGGCACGAGCTGGTATGAACTTTACACATATTTACCTTTTGGCTTCTTATTATGTTGGTAAATTTTCTTACACATGCTTGCCTTTACAGGAGCTGGAGAACGGGAGGTTGCGGAGGCATCAGTCCCATCAGTCTAGTGCCGTGAGCCGGCTTCAGGCAGAGGTGGAGCGGCTTCGGACGAGATTAGAGGTCGAGGGCATCCCACTCGACTCTTCTGATGAGGATGAGGATGGCTCTTCTTTGGATGGTGCACCACCATCTCCACCCCCTCCGACTGTTGCTGGTCCTAGCCGTAGGCGGCGGTCGTCTTGCTGCACGTCTCCTCCATTTTTCGAACATTTTTTGAACATTTTGAACATTTAGTGGTGTTTTATTATTTATCTATTTATTTTTGAACAGTTGTACAGTTATATCATTATTTTTATGATATTATTTATATTTTCACAACTTTTATTTTTATTACTTTATCGCAAGTGTTTATGTTTTATAACTGTGAAGTCTTATTCCTGCAAAAACAAAACACGAACACAACACCAAACACAAAATAACGATGTCCCATTTGTTCATAAAAATGGTTCACCTTATTAGCAGTCAGTGAATCGATTTATTGTAAATGAATAAACGAAATGAAATGAATAAAGAATAAAATAATGAACTTAATACGGAATATGACCAAAAATCAATTTCCAAACAGGAAGCGTACTGTAGTACCTACCTGATAGGGCGGTCCACTCAGTGAATGCGGACGCAATGGCTCAACCATCCTTTCTCGATTAATACGATCATAAAGACTCTACTTCCTTATTGTACAGGCCGTCCTTCTTATTGATGCGAGTTTAAATGTTTACCAACCCGAGCGGTCCATACTTAACTGTTCTTCCAACTACCTCTGACAGTGGTTATTATGTCGGATATTGACAATGGTTCGTTCATTGGTCGCTTTATCCTTCTACAAATGGGGTTTCTTTCCACCTTTCTTTCACATCCAGGATCCAAAGCAGACCCGTTTCTTAAATAACCTTTTTCTTGGCTTTCCGACACCAAGTCTCAACTTTCGTCCAGTCCATTCCTGATGATCTATGGGGAATTTCTCCTATGAACCAACTCACCTGGTTGAAATACTTTAAAGATTTGAAGCCTGATTATGGTTTCCTTTCTTGGCTCGTTGCTCATTTTAATCCTAGCACCATGGTTTTCCGGTTTGAAGATTCTGAAGTAACTCCGACTTATGAGGAAATGTGTGCTGTAATGGACCATCATCCTGAACAAGATGAAACTCCAGCCTTGCCTCCAGGTCCTAGGTATGATCTAACTGAGATCGTGGCCTTGTGCCCAGTTTACCTTCCTGATGGCATAAACGTGGATCAAGGTCTTCCCTTGGAACCTTTCTTGAACAAGGTTTTGTCCGCTGATCTAGATCTTCCTTGGATCCGAGCTTGCTGCTTCTTGCTGTTGAATGTGTATGCCGTGAAGAATCGTCAACCCGGAATTGGAGATTTCCGACTTCTGACCGTTGTTCGTGACATGCAATTGTACCATCGTACTGTCTTCATGATGATCATGGGAGAAACGATGTGTTGGGTCAGGGATATTGCCCTTCACATCACTGACTTCAATGTTCATCATCGTGGTTGTCCATTGCTATTGCAAGCCTAGGCTCTGGACAAATTAAGCCTGATTCCTCCGGTTCCGGCTCGCTTGATTCCAACTTATGGACCTGCCGTTTTTCAATCTCGGTCTCGGAGACGCTTCGATTTTGGTGGTAACCCTACTATTCGGTAGACTTGTCCTTGGTGGAGGATTAGACTGGTCACGACTGGAAGTATGAATCTCAACTATGTGTTGTATGCCAGTCTAGACCGTTCCATGGCCTATTTCCCAGATAGGATCAGTCGTCAGTATGGGATGATACAGCATGTTCCCCGAGCCCACAACTTTGAAAGTGGTCTCATAACACCCCATCTGTTGACTAATTTGGCCGATCGTTGGCAAAATCGAAACACCATGTATTTAGATGAAGGAGCAATGCAAGATTCTGTGACACCTGCATATGCCAACTGGTTCTTTACCCCACAATGATGTCACGTTCTGTGGAGGTTGACCTTTGCTGGTAGGCCTCATCGGAATAAACTGTTGTTTGTTGCTTTTCTTTTGCACTCAAGCCATGAGCTTTTATCTACATGTATCTGCTTTCCTTTTAATCAATGACCTTGATGATTCTGTCTTTGTTAATTCCTGCACATATGAACAACGAGAGACAACAAAACTTTTCTTTCGAAATTATTTGTTAGTTATTTGGGCCTCCTGTCCTTGGGTCAATAAATAAAAACTCATAAAGTAAAAATTATTCTATAAAAACAAAAGCTTATGCTTGGAAACAACAAAGAATGGAGTGACTGTTTTA
The DNA here is from genome assembly GCF_041381405.1 of Jatropha curcas. Lineage (NCBI taxonomy): Eukaryota > Viridiplantae > Streptophyta > Magnoliopsida > Malpighiales > Euphorbiaceae > Jatropha > Jatropha curcas. The sequence goes on along the minus strand of NC_143160.1, from coordinate 21,967,627 downwards.
TTACCTGCACAAATCAAATAAAAATAACAAATGTAACTCCTTTTATGTATGCATGAACTTATGCAAGTGTCAAGGTTTATTCATGGTTTTATTGATCCTTCCCGGGAAATCACTGAGAAAATGGCGTTCGTTCCTTTGATCAACGTCTTACAAGAATTCCTTGTTTAGGCAGGGGCCAACAGCCAAGACATTTCACACCGAATGAGTCGATCTTTGTTTAAATAAGCAGAGAGGAAGGTTTTGCATTCTTCGACCACAACCCCAAAACAAGAAACCAAATTTTGAAATTCAAATCTTTTATTAATCTTACTTCTTTTCAACACTATACAGAGGTAAAGAAAGTTTATTCTAGTACAATGGTCATTCGTTCTAACTACTTGATTTCCTATTCTCCTTTGAGTCAAGTTGATGGCGTTGAGCAACCGATCACTAATCTGTCACGAATGCATGGCATGAATTCTGCATTTAAGCTAAGCACCACGCGTTAATCCCAAGATTTTATTTTATTGTCATTATTTTGCATTTTTTTTACGTGCTCTAACTTTTGCCTAGGCCGCCCTTGCGGGTTTTCAACCTAGCGAGCTCATTTCTTGCCTAAGCCGCCCTTTCGGGTTTTCAACTTAGCTCTTTTTTTTTTTTTTGAAATCATCATTTCAGACATAGAACCTTTCATTTGATCCTATTGACAATCCGATTGACAGGCTCTCCTTCCATAGTGACTAATTCGACGACGCCTTTAGGTAGCAGCTTCTGAATTCTGAACGGCGCATGCCAGTTGGGTTTGAATTTCCCACCAGGATGATGTTGGGCTTCATGATCCAATAACCTGATCAACACTAAATCTCCATTCTTTAAAGCCCTTGGATGTACCCGCATGTTGTAGAAACGAGCAATCCTCCTTTTTCTCATCTGATCCTGGAATCAAGCATTCAGTCTCCTTCCGTCTAAGAGTGCCAGATCTTCATACCTTTTCTTGACCCATTCTTCTTCGGTCAGACCAGCTTCTACTATCACTCTGAGAGACTTCTTTTCGAGCTCTACCGGTAACACTGCCTCCATCCCGTATACCAATTCGAAGGGAGAAGCTCCATTTACTGCCTTGAAGGTAGTGCGATGCCCCCAGAGCGCGAAAGGAAGTTTCTCAGCCCAGCTTCTATACCTTTCGCACATCTTTGACAGGATTCTTTTTATCTCCTTATTTGCTGCTTCTACTGCCACATTAGCCTGAGGGCGATAAGGAGAGGAATGGTGATGCTCAACCTTATATTTATAAAGCAATTGGCCAACCTCTGCTTGAAAATGAGAACCATTATCTGTGACTATGTGATGGGGAACACCATAGCGACAGAAAATGTTCTGTTCAATAAATCTTGCCACGTGCTTGGCAGTTAAGATTCTATAAGATTGAGCCTCGATCCATCTAGAGAAGTAGTCAACTGCAACCAATATATACTGATGGCTGTTGGATGCTGCAGGTGAGATTTTGCCGATAATGTCTATGCCCCATGCAGGAAAAGGCCACGAAGGAGTTGTCGGATGGAGTTCAACTGCAGGTAAGTGGTTTTTATTATCATGGTATTGGCAAGCTTTGCAACGACGCACATACTGAACACAGTCGCCTTCCATCTGCATCCAAAAATGACCTTGCCTCATGATTTTCCTTGCTAAGCTCATGCCGCTAAGATGAGTATCGCAAACTCCTTCATGAACTTTTCTTATAATGTCCTCTCCTTCTTTCTTACTCACACATCGTAGCAACACCCCATCCCAAGCTCTCCTGTAAAGTTCATCATCGACTATAACATAATTCAGAGCCATTTTCCTGAGGACTGCACGGTCTTCCTTCGTAGCATCTTCAGAAAAAGTACCATCTTTCATATACCTCAGAATATCCGTGAACCATGGTTCTTCCTCCGATTCTATTTGGTTCACAAAATGATCTTTATAACACGGGATATTGGCTGCGGTAATGATAAATGGCTTCTTCGAAACTTTAGTCAAATCCTGCCAAGCCGATGCTAAGTTTGCCAAGGCGTCTGGAATCCTGTTATAGGTTCTTCCTATGTGAGTGAAAGTGATCTTGTCAAATAGTGCTGCTTTCTTCAACAAATACTCGACATAAGGCTTCAATCGGTCTTCTTCTACCTTCCATCTCTCGTTGGCGTGCTCAATAACCAATAAAGAATCTCCTATCACCTCAACTTCCTTAGCACCGGATGCAAGAAGGGCTTCCATTCCCATGATGCACGCTTCATATTCTGCCATGTTGTTAGTGACCGGGAACAGTAGTCTCTTGCACATGGTTGTGACTTCGCCGTTAGGTGCTTCTATAACAATACCAGCCCCAGCTCCGTTTCTGTTAGCTGATCCATCAAAGTATAACTTCCAAGCTCTTGTTTCAACGCACAGCAAGTGTTCATCAGGAAACTCTAATTCCCATGATTCGTCGTCTGTCACAGGGTTTTCTGCTAAGAATTCTGCCACGGCTCGGCCTTTGACTGTCTTCTTCGTTACGAACTCCGCATCCACACTAGACATCTGAATCAACCACTTAGACAGCTGTCCCTCTAGAGTAGGTGTTTTCTGCAAATACTTCAACGGATCAATTTTGGAGACGAAAGTGACCCTGAAGGAATCAAAATACGGCCTCAACTTCTTTATCGACCATACTACTGCCATGCACGTTTTCTCTATCAGATTGTATTTCTCTTCGATGGGCAGTAGTTTCTTGCTGATGTAGTAGATAGCTTTTTCTACTCCAGCGGAGTCCGGCTGTACCAACATTGCTCCAACTCCTGCATCTTCTATAGATAGATACAAGATTAGAGGTTCTCCTGGTCTTGGTGAACTGAGCACCGGTGGATTCATCAGATATTTCTTTATGTGGTCAAAGGCCTTCTGGCAGTCCTCATTCCACTTGACTGGCTGATTCTTTTTCAGTAGCTTGAAAATTGGAGCACAAGTGATGGATAACCTTAAAATAAATCTGCTGATATACTGAATTTTACCCAGGAAGCTTCTCACCTGACGTTCTGTTCTTGGCGGTTCCATATCTTGAATGGCTTTTATTTTGTCTGGGTCAACCTCAATCCCGTTAGGTCCTACCACAAAACCTAACAATTTTCCTTTCGTCACTCCAAATACACACTTCTTGGGATTGAGTCTTAAGTTGTACTGCTTGACCCTGTGCAAAGAACATCTCCAGCATCTCTGCGTGTTCCTCCTGTGTTTTTGTCATGATCACCATGTCATCTACATACACTTCCAGTCCCTTATGGATCATATCATGAAATAACGTAGTAGCCATCCTCTGATATGTTGCCCCGGCATTCTTCAGTCCGAATGGCATCACTCTATAGCAAAATGTTCCAAAGTCTGTGGTGAAGGCGGTCTTATGCTTATCCACTAAGGCCATCAATATCTGATTATACCCTGAGAATCCGTCCATGATAGAATAACATCCCATTCCAGCGGCACTGTCTATCAAAACATCTATGTGTGGAAGTGGAAAGTCGTCCTTAGGCGAGGCTTTGTTCAGGTCCCTGTAGTCGACACAGTCCTTATCCTTCCATCCTTTTTGAGCACCGGGACTATATTTGCCAACCATTCCGGATAATGTACTACTTCTAAGAATCCTGCATCCAACTGCTTCTGGACTTCAGCTTTGATCTTGTCCTGCCATTCTGGTCTGACCCTTCTCCTTTTCTGTTTCACTGGCTTGATATTCGGATCAGTAGGGATGAAGTGCTCTGCTATTGATCTGTCGATCCCTGGCATGTCCGCATAACTCCAAGCAAATACCTCCGAATTTCTTTTAATGCATTCTTGAAGATTCTGTCTGAGCTCAGGTTTGAAGTCTGATCCGATTTCAATTATTTTAGGATCTTCAGTGGTGCTTAAATTAAATGCAAAATGATGCAATGCATTTATGTCAAATATGCGAGTGGTATAATCAATGCCATGAACATGACAATCAGGAAAACAAGAAAACAAATAGTCAAAGTTCACTTCCATTGATTGAAATAAAAGAGGGAAACCATCCATATTAGTTCTTAAAACAAGCATCAGAAAAGCAAAACACAGGATTAATTGCCTGTTCAATACATTCATTACAAGTATCTTTTATTGCCGAGATTACTTCATCTGGATCTGCATCTCCTTCATCTTCCGGGGTAGCTTCTTTCTCAGACTCTCCATGCTCTATCATCTTCTCCGCCTTCCTCTCTGCCTCTTCGGCATCTTCAGCAGCTAGAACAGACTAGGAGGATCCTCGCCTTGGCTTTTTGCTCTTGTACTAACTTGGAAGCTTCATCCCTAATCCCCGAAAAGTCTTCAAACTCGGATATCTTCTTCAACCAATCAGATCCAGTGTTTGCTTCTAGTCATACCCACCATAAACTCAGTTCCATCCATCAGCTGTTCCAAGGAAGGTTCAGGACGACTTGATCAGCTTCTCCTTATAATCAAGTCATAAATATCTCCAAACCGGGATAGGTCTTCCCCCTACTTCGAAATTCTCCCTCGGCTTGTGGAACAAAGAAGATGTGATTCAAATTTGACCCTCTAACTGGAGACCGGATCTCATACTTCTCCTTCTTTCTATCTTCGGAATAGCCCAATCCACGCTTGTCTTGTTGTCCAAATGCCGATGAGAGAGGCTCAAACCTTCCTTGTAGCTCCCGGCCCAAACCTCGACCATACTGCCATTGCATTCTCTTCATCATCTTCCTCGAGAAAGGACTCATCTGATTCACTGCACTCTTGCTCTCGGTGGTGGGCGCATCAATTACTGCCACCTGAAATCCTGATAAGGGCACTGCCAGCTCTAGTCCTTCCACTGTAGCCACACTCAGATCTTCCTGTGCATTGACTGTCACCACATCTGTACCCCACAGAATTTTCACTTTTCTGTGCAAAGTGGACGGGACTGCGCCTAAGGGATGGAGCCATGGTCTTCCTAACAAAAGAGCATAGTTGGCTAAGATGTCTAGCACAACTACGTCTACCCAACTTTCCACTGCCCCTGTGGATATCTTCGCTTTGAAAGTCCCTTTTGCATTCTGCATAGTGTTATCATAAGCCTTGACCACCATGTTTGATGGCTCAAGCTCTGATTCTTCAATTTTAAATTTGGACAGCATCTTTAGCAGACATACAAACAGTGCCGATCCGTTATCAATCATTACATTCCGAGTATCTCTTCCATTAACGGTGACCTAAATGTACAACGGCTTACAGTGGTTTCTTCCTTTTGGTGGAAGGTCTAAGTCAAAGAAGGTAACTTCACCGATTCTACGCTGTAGCACGTTGATCATATCAACACTCTGGATCCGAGCCGGCACTCTGACAAAGGTCATGGCTTCAAGCAAGGCCTCTCTATGTTCTTTAGATGCTATCAGCAAATCCCATATTGAAATGTCTGCTCTGGTTCTCTGTAATTGACTCAGCACCGAACTGGCGGTCATCCCACTAGGTGTCTTGTTCTGATTGCTTTCTCCAACTTCGATAGCCTTCTTTTGCCCTTTCACTACCTCTTCCTCATTCTTCTTTTCTTTCGACTCCTCTTCGCCTTTCTCTGTCATTCTCTTCTTTGCTCCATCGACAGCAATCTCTTTTCCCTTAGCCTGCATACTGCTCTCGGGATTGTACACTCGCCCACTGCGGGTCAAGCTCTGAACACCTACTTCATTCACTTCTTCTTCACTGCTGTAGTACCATTGTTCCTCTTGGTCGGCTAAGCTCTTTTGAATGGCCAGTTGGAGCTGTTCATCTTCATCCTCTGGTACATCACCTACTTTCACAGTGATACTTTTCTCGATTTCAATCTTCACTGGCACCTTTTCTTCCTCATCACTACTACAGTCATCCCATATGTTTAACATAGCGCACATCTGCTCTTCCCATTCTGCTTTAGCTAATACTACCTCTTCTGGTAATCCGCTCCCAATCGCATTGACCGATCCGCCCGACTGAGACTTATGAGGCGGATAATTGTACTGATATTGGGGAAGCAGATTGTTCTTGGTGCTTGGTTTGCTCTTGTCCGAAGGCTTAGTAATCTTCCCACTGTTGATCAAATCTTGAATATCGTGCCTTAATTTGAAACATTCATCAGTTGAATGTCCCTTGCACTGATGATAATCGCAATTTCTGTCTATATATCTCCCTCGAACTGGTTTAGTCGGGTCGACCGATAGCTTCAACAACACCCCATTCTTGATACAAGATCTCAGTACTGTGCTCAAGGGTCTCCCCAAATCAGTGAACTCTCTCCTACGCCTTTCATTAACTGATCCCACTATAGCATTGTTATTCCCCGACTGATTCTGATTACTGCTTCCGGCACCTTTGTCACCATAAGAAGTCTGGTAGTTACCAAACCCTCTATTCTTCTTCTTTTCTTCCTTATATAGCTCCTCAATGTTCAATCCAGTGCTTTGAACTAAAGAAAAGTCTGTGAGAGGTTGGGTCAACATTCTTTCCTTGAAAAAGGGCAACAGACTCCTACTGAAGATGCGGATCAATTCTTTATCTTCTGGCCTTGTCTGAACTCTATACAACTTAGTTCTCCATCTCCTGTAGTAATCAGAAAAGCTCTCGTCCTTCCCCTGTCTTAAACTCTCCAGATCGCGCAAGCTGAATTCATCACTCTCGTCGGTCTTGAAGTGCTTAAGAAAAGCGGTCTGTAGCTTGATCCAATTCTTCTGAACCTACTCATCTAGACCATCGTACCACCTCCGATAGTCTTTATGCAGTGTTTGCGGAAATGCACGCAAGACATCTTCCTCGTTATACCGGTTCATCTGTGATACTCAGAGGAATTCAGACAAGTGAGAGCGAGGATCATTGTCTCCTTCAAATATGGTATGCTTGAATGTTTTAAATGAAGCCGAACTGGTCGGGTGCAAAACGTACTCAGTGATGTGAAAATTAGTGACTGGATCTTTCTGTTTCACTGCCGCCATTTTGTCGAATCTTTCTTTCAGATCGGCAAGTTGTTTGAGCACATCATTCTCGACTTGGACAGTGTTTCCCACAGAAGCTTGGTTTTCTGATACAGGTTCTGGAATTGGCCTTTCTTCCACCACAGGCTGACTGCTAGAAGGGGGAGTAGTTTGATTTTGGGCCCTATCTTGGGCAAGAGCCGCAGCCACAATCTGAGCAATGGTTCTTATCTGAGTCTCAGAAAATCCGGTCTCATTTTCTGTGTTATCCACCATTTCTATTGAATCTGAGTCAGGCTCTGAATCTGATGAACTTGAATGATTCACTGAACTAATTAGAGTAAACTCGGGGATTGGGGAGGTTCTGACGAGACGCTGACCAGGATGTCGGTTCCAAGCTCTCGAAGCAATTTCTCGGGAAGGATCAATTCTGATAAAAAAAATTCTGAGTTAAAGAGGGCTCTGCATGTATACATGCGAGAATGAAAACACATAGGATGAGAAATGCATTTCTAATGTGCTAAAACCAATATGGAAATAAGATCTCGATTTCGACGACTGGACTAAAAATTCGGTATGAATAATACATCAATAACTTATTTTGTACTTAAACCTTTCGGGCATTATCTGTCGTCGATCGTTCCTTTTGGATTTACGATTGACTATTTTCTCTCAAATCCCTAACTTTTGCCTCGGAATGGAAGAATTTTCGAGCGGGATTTGATTATTCTTGTTATTGCGTATTTTTTGTATCCTTACTTTTTGCCTTGGAACATATGGTCCCAAGCAGGATTTCATTTTTATTTTATTACAACTGTCGTAATCTCTCACTTATTTTTAGATAATGCGAGAAATGTTAAAATACAAAGGAATTGTAACCCCCTTATAACCCCCTTATAACTCCCTTTTCTTTCGGGCAGTAATTCACAATAAGCGATTGCATAATATTATTCAAAACGAATTTGAAATCCAGTCTCAAAGTCAAAGTCAAATGTCCATGCCGGACATTAGCTCTTATTAATGCATGGCTGAAAAAGAAAAATGTTACATGGTGCATGAATGTCACAACATATGTACAGTTTATATCAAACAGGGGAACGGGAGTTGGGAAATGCATGCCTTCCAACCTTATTCCTCCCACACACGGATTCCGTTGGTATAAATTTCGACATCTGTTTCCTAGGAATTGGTCTAATCTCGACAACCAACAGGGGTTTTGAGATTGACGATATAAACTCTCAGAAATGAATGTGGCATATCAACAGCAAACAGAATCAGGTGCACCTTAGGGGAAGTAACTAAGGTTTTTAACTATGTGCATTGGCTTTAGTCTTTATTGGGCTTAACAAAGTCTGGGTTCCGCAAACAAGATTCGGGCTTTGTTGGGCCTACTCCTTTTGACGCACCTTTAAGGTACTAGGCTTGCGGTTGGTAGTAATGTTAATTCTCGGATGGATGCACCTAAATCGCATGGTCTAGGCTAGATCCACCGTCAAACTTAACACCAGTACCGAAGGGTGATACGGGTAGAATGAGGTGAGAAGAGAGAAATGCGAATGAATGCCAAAATCCTAGAAAGAAACTGAAAGCAATTAAACATATACAGACGATTAATAATTTTCCATCGGCTTTTCTATCCAATTTTATTTAGAAATAGTAGGCTTTTTAGAGTCAACTCCTAATTGCAACCACTAAATTATTTATTAAAAACAACCGGGGATTAGTGGGTGCAAAATCCCCAGCGGAGTAGCCAAAACTGTTTCCCCCCCGGAGAAAATCATGGGTCTATTGCTGTGTGTTTATTTTGGAACATGGTGATAAAAGACTCTTTGGATATGCGATGCCGATAAATCGGTCTTATAAATCATTTTTAGTCGCCACCCATTTTTTCGGCAATGGGACCATTTCCATTTTTTTTATTTCGTAAAAGTGACTCCCTTTTAACCCATTTTATTCAAGGCCTTTTATTTAGAAAAACTGGTCAGGCGAACCAATGAGGTTCTAGGTAAGGGAATTGGGTACGTCGGTCCATTGGAAGCCGACGGCCGGAAAATCGGCCTCTTTTAACCTACGATTTCTAATTTGATTTTATTTTAGAACAAAACCGATTTGTTTAAACCCAACCCGAATAAATCGAACCGAGTTCCTATGTGGAAAATTAATTAGTCGTCCCAATTAGATTCATTCATTGCATTCATCACAGATAAATCATATCATCCATCATCCATCCATAATACATATCAAATAAAGTAAAAGACCCGCTCTTGCCTTATGGTTAAAGGCGGGCCACAAACCGAGTTTAGTAATGTAATTAATAATAAACGATAAGAAATAAAATCTTAAAAATCTCATAATCATCAATAATTAATTGACTTTGTTTGATTAAAACTTAATTTGCCCATAATTGATCATTTCCTGGATTAGGATTAAAATCTACTTAATGATGTGGAGTTAAAACAAAATAACCAAAGTAAATTAAAACTGGGAGACAGTTGCGTCACGCAGCTGTCCTACCAAGAATAGGCGCGTGACTCAACTCTTGTCTCTTATTCTGGAACTTATAACAGTTGTGTCACGCAGCTGTTCTATGAAGAACAGTCACGTGACGGAACTCTAGTTATGATCCTGTAGACTAGAACAGTCGCGTCACGCAGCTGTTCTATGAAGAACAGTCGCATGACGGAACTTCTAGCTACGTGGCGGAGCTGTTCATAGTTTATTTAAAACATTCAGACATATTGATTATTTATTTACAATGAAACACTAAACAGAGTATAAAAACAAAATAAGAACTGAATGCGCGAACAGCTGCGTCACGCAGGTGGTCTAACCCAAAATAAAGGATTTTGGACACGAACAGTCGCGTCACGCAGGTAGTAGCTGCGTGACGCGGCTGCTCTGGTCCGCAACTACCTTTCAAACCTTCCCTTTTTTACGTGTTCTTTTTGTTTAAAGTGATTAAAATCAACCCAAAATAGTTCAACAATGGGCAAACTTGCGTTTTATCAATAACAATTCAACCAAACAATGTGAAAATGAGATTTTAAGAGATAGAATACTAAAAAAAAAGGAAAAAGAAAAGTTAGAATCGTTACCTAGCCCTCAGATTCGAGGATTGCATACGCTGATATTGATTTTAGAGATAATGTTTCACAATCCCAGGAGCGCAATCACCAAGTTCTTTCACGAAAATAAAATTGTTTTCCTCTCTTTTCCTCTTTTGTTATCTTTTTGTATTATCTTTCTTTGATCTTAAATCTAAATATTTATGACTTGATCTACCTCAAGTTTGCTCAGTGGAGTTCTTGAGAAAGAGCTTTAGTCGTTTTTTAGATACCTAAACTTAGAAAGTCGTATTTCTTAGAGGAAAATGAGAGCAAAGTGTCAAAAGTGCCAAAAGTCCCGTTTTTGCTGTAAAATGTTGTATTTATATGGCTAGGGCAACAGAGCAGTCGCGTCACGCGGGTATAAGCTGCGTGACGCACCCGTAAACCTGCGTACGCGACTTACTTTTGTACAGTTGCCGCGTATCCATACAAACAGTGCAGACCGTTGCATGGGCAGCGCCAGAGGTGTCAGTCCTGTTAGAGCTGCGTGACGCAGCTAAGAGTGCCGTCACGTAGGTACTAGCTGCGTGACGCAACCCTAACACGGATCAGGCTCCTTTGGGCGGTTTGATTCAATTTTTGGTTCAAACACTTCCGGTTTATTGTGAAACCTTATCCTTTGTCCTCATATCATCATCGGGTCAGGTGGAGGCATAAAATCACGCGTCAACAATATGGAGTGCCTACACGATGAGTAACACCATATTTTGCAAGAAGGGAATCTAAATATTTGTTGCAAAAGTGCTTACCTCCATCCGTGATTATTGCCCTAGGAGTGCCATGACGTGTGAAAATATACTTCTTGATAAAATTCACTACACTTTTGGCATCATTATTTGGAAGAGCAACAGCCTCTGCCCACTTTGACACATAGTCCACTGCCACTAGAATATATTGGTTGGAGTATGATGGTGGAAAAGGTCCCATGAAGTCCAGACCCCAAACATCGAAGATTTCGACTTCAAGGATGCTATTCAAAGGCATCTCATGTCGCTTTGAAATGTTACCTAACCTTTGACAACGATCACAAAGACGAACATAGTTAAAAGCATCTTTAAATAGATTAGGCCAATACAAACCGCTTTCCAATATACGCGTTGCCGTCTTGTTTGCTCCAAAGTGTCCTCCACATTCCATTGAATGGCAAAATTTAAGAACACTTTCCATCTCTGTTTTCGGTATGCATCGCCGGAATAGCTGATCATTACAATATTTGAACAAAAAGGGCTCCTCCCAATAATACTAT